>NW_016174704.1:0-10696 GCF_001687245.7 Rhagoletis zephyria
ACCTTACGTACAAAAAAAAAAACAAAAAAAAAACAACATTTTCGAAAATAAACTCGTGTTCACAATTTGTAGAGGAAGGCTATTGAAGTAGCTTGTCCTATAATTCCGCCAGGAATTTGTAAACGTTTTATGACACCAGAGTTGGCGGCATTTAGTTTTAAAGGATATTGGATTATGAAACTTCTTTACAATTGGTCTGTGTGGGCACATTGCTTTTTCAAATACATCGCATCGTGTTTGTGCGTGTGTGCAGAAATATTATTATTCGAGGTAATGACTTGATGTAATAATCGAAAATGGCTACTTTTCTTTGAGTCTATTACGTTGAGCATATGTGTGTAGGTACGTATGTACATAGCATCTAGTAGAAGTAGATATGGGTACATGGGGCCACTGATTCCGAGTATCACTCATACGACATGTGGTACTGCAGAGTGGAATTTGTGGCATCAGACCTACTACATTTATACAGAAAATAACTATGTCAGAAATATATTACAATGCTAATCGAATACCCGTGAACAATCGTCTCAACTAGATTATTCAATTTTATATTACCGCGCGTCGAAAGCCAGGAATTTCTAGTGAATTTAAATATCCAGTAGAATAATGAAAATAAAATGGCCTTTCTCTCAACCTGCTCAGAGGCTCTAAGTCGGGCTTGCCCTGACCCTACACCGTGAAGTAAACGTAAACCCCACAGTGGTGAGCTTAAATGGCAGGAGTACAAGTAGCTACTCCGAATCTATTAAAAAAGTTTCGAGAGAGGCAAAGAAATCTTCGTGGAGAATTTCTTCTGGTGGCATTGAGGGTGTTTCCGAAACTTCCAGGCTGCGGAAGATTATTTCCTGTTCTCCCAATCCGATAGGTTTCTTACAAAATCAGGATGGATCCTAGACCTCAAGCGAAAATAAAACTCTTGAGCCCACTTTCCTGGGAACATTTTAATTCTCCCTATACCGTAAACATACCCATCTCAGAAGAAAAGGTTAAATGGGCAATACAAAGCTTTAAACCACATAAAACTGCAGGACTGGACGGGATAATACCTGCACAACTAATTAAGTTACTGGAAGTTCTGCGAAGTAGATTTTATGTGTTTTCAAAGCCTGCTTCAAAATTAATCATATACCGTTGTCATGAAGAAATGTCACGGTCATCTTTATTCCAAAATACGGAAAGGCCTCACATATTAACCCCAGGGATTTAAGGCCCATCAGCCTTTCCTCCTTTATGCTTAAGACACTTGAAAGTACTGTTAGCAACTTCCTTTCTGGCACCATCGACAATCGTCTATTTTGTTATGACCAACATGCGTACCGAAAAGGTAAATCGACGTAGACCGCATATAATAGCGTGGTCGCTTATACCTCAGCGTTAAGAACTTCTCTCTCGTAGCTTTCTAGGATTTTCAGAACATCGGCTCCGGAAAGCAGTTTTAGCACACAAGTCCGAAGCATGGAGGAGTGGAAAGTAGATATTAAGACTCCACTCAATAGTTCTGAAATTTATAGAGATGGCTCTAAACTCGACGGTAAGGTAGGCGGGGGTGTTTTCTCACGAAACCTTCCTCTTAAAATCTATTTTAGATTACCAACCTACTGCTGGAGTTTCAGCTATAATGGAGGCTGCTGAGAATCCTAGAACCGAGATGATGGGAAGAGGCGTTTTCATTCATCGTGATAACCAGGCTGCTATCAAAGCTTCAAGATTCTTCCTGGTAAAGAAGGCATTGGTATGCCTTTGCCTTTTGCTAGCTGCTATTTATCGAATTTGTATACAAACAAGCTGAAAAAAGATGAAGTCAAATTACGACTTTTCGAATTTCTAGGCAGACGTGGTCTAATTGCGATCGGAACTGGTCACGAAGGGTATACTCTCTTAGAAGAGAGGATATATCTAACATTTGTGGAGGCTCTATCTGGGCACCGTCTAATTGGTAAGCATGTAGAAAAGCTCGGCGTGCCTTTCCGAAGACGCTGCAGAAGCTGTAAGGGCTACGAAGAGCAGGAAACAGACTAACATCTCCTAGCCGACCTTAGAGAGGTTTCAAATACCGACATAAGATGTCTGATGAAGTTCATAAACGACACAAAGTGGTTGAAAAGGGAGGATAATTGAACGGTGCCAAACTATGGTAACCCAATGAGCCTTCTTTCTACCTACGGCCTAAGTGTGCTGTTAAGACGGCAGCCACTCCTATCTACCTACCTGTCTTTCGTCACCACTAGTCTTTTTAAAATTATGCACATTTGGTAACATAAATGTTCCCAAATCACGGAAGAACTGAACCATGCGATCATCATCAGATGGTGTTGCAATTGGAATTATTGATGGTACTGGCAAACAAAGCCAATGTTTCTTCAATCAATACTTATATCCAGTTCTGAATTTGAATCAATCGTAGTTACAATCTTCAGTTATATGTATCTTGATTTTAGTACCACTTATCTAGAAACATAGTATTCAAAGACATCTTGATTCCAGCGGCTGAAGTTTTAGAGATATCTCGACTCCAGCGAATCCATCCAAACAAATTTTAAGGAAAAGCGCTACCCATCGAGTCTATTAAAAAAAATCTTTATATTTGGTTAATGCTTATCCTGAATTTGAAATGAAGGTTACCTCGAGTCCAGCGCCACCTTCCGGATAAATTTCCATACATTTTACAAGTTCATTTTAATTTTTTTGAATTATCTGCAAATGCGAAACTTTTTTGCAATAACTCTATTAGAAATTTAATTTAAATTAAATTAGTAAAATAAATTCAACAAAATTGCACACTTTTAATTCCTTAAATAAACTATATATATATTTTTAACCAGATACAAAAGCAACTTGTCCCAGAGATAGTGGGGGTGGAGTACACTAACTGTAACTATCAAGTCACGGAAACTGACTTCAATCGGAATTTCGATGACGAAATACCCATTTTCACGGATGGCTCCAAAATGGACATCGAAACAGGATCTGCAGTCTTCTCTCAGGGGTTATCTCTGCGAGAGTCTTATAGACTCCCGGATCACTGCAGTGTTTTTTCAAGCTGTGCGAAAGAAGATAAGAGCATTAAGTATGTATGAAAATATTTATATAATAGCGGACTGCAGAAAAGGTTAGAATAAAAAAGATTTTTATAGAAAGCAAATTTGGGGTTTAAATAAAAAAAAACTTTAAATTATGTTATACCAATCACGTTAAAACATTCAAAATAAACTTTTCATTACATAGCTATATGTGTATGCGAAGTGAGGAATTCATTAAAAAATGCACTCACCAGACTGTGGCAAAACTTAATTCAAACCAAATGATTCATTCATTACTGAAAACTGAACGCCCCGACAAACAGCCAATAAAAATTACGCTGCCAACTTACTTTGAATTATGACTAAATTGTGCGCGGCCTAAATGTTCCAAAGAACAAGCACACATTTGAGTATACATACTTACAAGTGAACTCCTCAGCGTAAACTGAATGCGTGCAGCAAAGTCCCTAAGGACTCCAGAACATCCATAAAGAAATATGTACGGGCATACGTATGTACGTATGTGTATGTATTGTGTGAAAATATGCCTACATATATATGTAAATATGCTATGTAGTACATATGCCAGTTCTTTACAGAAAATTTACTGCCGTCCACAGTCGATAATGCAGTGGCTGCATGAAAGTATAATTCCCGAGCATAAGTTATGGGCGCCAAATCAAAGTTTCCAGCAA
This sequence comes from Rhagoletis zephyria, assembly GCF_001687245.7. Classification (NCBI taxonomy): domain Eukaryota; kingdom Metazoa; phylum Arthropoda; class Insecta; order Diptera; family Tephritidae; genus Rhagoletis; species Rhagoletis zephyria. Next base: position 3,719 of record NW_016174704.1, read on the forward strand.
CTTAACCACCAAGTAAGTTTAAGGTGAATGAGGACGAGGGAACAAGTTGCTGACTGCAAAATGAAAGCATAGTTGGCGAATAGTGAATATGCGTTGTCTACCGCCAAGAGGCATATGCGCTCCAATGGACTGCTGAACGGTGTGGACTTTTTGTTTTTGTGGTTGCATAACATACGCATGCAGAGACTTTGAAGTTGCTGGTTGTTTGCTGTTTACTCAGCAACTTTTGTGACTTTAAAATAAAGAACGCTTTGTAGTACAACAAAAGTAATGAAGAAAGCTGAAAGGCATAAAAACGGAACTGAACATTTATATGTAGCGCTATGCAGTTTCAAGTGCGTCATGTTACATATGTATATATGTAGCCAAGTTCTGCGAGGAGCTCCCTTTGCACTTACCAAGGACCAGACAGTGTCTTGTTCGTGGCCATACTTTTTTGGTTTACATGATTACAATAGATCAAAAAATTAATTTCTTGAGAGTATTAGATCGCCATATAATACTTACCAAATTTGAAAAATCATTCGCATGTTGGCGACACTGAAAATCAAAGGATTTTTTTTACCATAATGTTATTCAAGGAGACTGGTACAATAGTCTCTATTCTCTCTATGGGCGCTGTTACTTAGACGAACATATGATCCTTGGTCACCAATTGTTGTTGCTTTATCTAGCGGGTTTTTATAAAAATCTACTCAAAAATAGTTGGCAACCTTGCTCTCGCTCTCACAAATTTTTCATTGTGCAGTGAAAGCAACAACAATTGGTGACCTCAGATCATATGAACGTCTGCGCAGCAGCGCCCTAAGATTTCTTTAAATTTTGAAATTTTCCTGGATATCTTTATTTTGTACGTAGAAAATTTAGGTGCCGCAATTTTAAGGACCACCCTAGAGGTAATACTCTGTCGCAAGACAAACATCCGAACTCTTTCGGATTCAACGTGGCCACCACCCAACTTATTTGAAGATTTGAAACCGAATCTATATTTCGAACTTAATTTTCATGGATAAATGGCCATCGGGTGCTCAGATTTCAATCGATTTAGCTTGCATATAGAAATTGACCTTGCGTGTCGGTACGGCTTTTAAAAGATTGAAGTATTTTTGAACGTAACTTATAACCATTTCTGAAAAACTCGGTGGGTTTGATATTACTTGTCTTCGTAACTTCGCGATAGGCTTGCGGCACACAGTGTAACGTCCCCATATAGTGAATGGCCAAAAGTAGAAGGAGTTGTCGCAGATCAATGGAATTTTGCACAGAGCGTTTGTACGTACGAAAAATTTAATTCATTTAACTTGTGTAAAATCCTTATAAAGGACATGCCTACGTCGCATAGAACTGGAAACTAAAAACATTGGTTTTAAATTTCAAATCAATATTTGTGCAAGATTTGTTGATCCTTTAACACTCTTGAGAATTTTTAAAGTTGATCCACTCTAAGGCATCTAGAACTGGGATTCGGGATCCCGAACACCGGGAGTTCTGAGCCCTTTTTTGAATCCCGAAATCCCGGAATAAAGCCCTCGGTATCCCAGTATATAATTTAATTTACGTCCAAATTAAAATAAAACGAAATTCAGACACTGTAATGGCATAAAAGAATTCTAAAATGCAACCCTATAAATAATCAAATAATATATTACAATTCTAATGCTACTATTATTCTATGTTATAATATATATGAAGCATTTCGCAAGTCCTAGGTTTTAGTAAAACTTAAAGCATTTGAATTTGCTTAAAATCCAAATTTATTTAGTGTTAATATAAATTTAATATGTTTTAAATATTTATTACTAATTTCTATTATTATCTATTGCTACATGTGACTTTAAAAAAATCACTGCGTCTTATATATTACCCTTAATCCTACATATCTCAAAACGGCTAGCTACAAATAGCCGACGGTATGCCTTGTTTCAAAGTATTCGGGAAAAATAAAGTTTAGTCGCCTCTCTTTTTCATTTCGCTGCTGCATTGTCCAACGCTAAAACAAACACGCTACTTTATCACTTTGTGAATAGTTGGCATCACAAGTAGGCGTGTAAATATTGCCAAAGGAATCTTTTTGTGACTGTATGCCTAAGAGGCGTTTTATTTCACAAAGTTACACATAAACACACATACATACCTTCATATATTTTATGAGAGGCGTCGAATTGCAACATTGCAAAGTTGCAAAACGATATTGAAAAATTATAAATTTGTAAGATTTTTATCGTACGTAGCTGGAGAATTGCGTTAGTTTAAATCCTTTAATATTTTAACTATTAATTTTAGAGGATGTAATCAAATTCTTTTAAAAAAGTCACTGCCATGCAGTCCACACATTATCTGACGTTTGCTGTATAACGTTTAATAAATCTATGTATCTTAGCAAATGCTAAATATTCTCGCGACCAAAATTTATGTAAAAGAAAATTTCGCCATTCATTCCCATTTTAGAATTGCATAATTTGTTGCAACAATGAAATAAAACTTTATGAGTTTAAACATAACAAAGCTCCACAAAAACAATGGAACAATAATATTAACTGAGTTGGAGCGGGTAGCTGGTAAGAAGGCGATAAGGTACGAGAGAAAAATTTCAGGGCGAACAGAGGCCAGGTGAACAACCACAAAGCAAGCATTTATCTACAAATGATAAAACAGCAACCCGCAGCTGCAATATTTTTTTTGATAGACCACATTTAATATGTACATACGTTAGGGTGATACATTCACACATACATACATACCTACGTATTTATGTACATATGAGCAAATCTCACGAGTTGTTAAATTTTTCGACAAAAACGTAAGTATTTTTGGTCACAAATTGGGGCACACTTATCTTAGACAATGCGTTATCTCCAGTTTTGCATAGAGAATAAGATTCCATCACGAAATTGTATTGAAATGAAAACTTAAAAAAGATATACTAACAAGTAATTTTTAGCCAAAAAAACCGACTTCAACTCTGTTGTAAAACAATAAATCACACTACAGAAAAATTATTTTTAACCAGATAAACTGATAACCAGGCAAGCGTGAGCAACCACATTGTTTAAGAATATTCATGCTCAGCTTTCGTTTTGTTTTTCAAAGGCATAAGCTCAACGCAAAAATTTGGCAGCATATCTAAATGGTAAAATAACGCAACATATTTGCCAACTGCAAGTTAAAAAGGTTGGCTACAACCCTCAAATGTGGCAAAATATACTTTGAATAAGCGAACAAATTATGAAGCAAATATGTGCATACATAAAAAGTGAAAATAACAAAATACATATTAAATTTAAAAATTTATAATAATACGTGTGTAATTGCATAGAAAAGTAGTAAAAATATTCTACAAGCAACGGCAACTAATGTACGTGGCCCAAATTTCTACTAAGGCACTGCTGCATTATTCTAATGAAAAATTAGTTATTATTTGGCAGAGTTGCAGTAGCAAGGGCATCGGTGTGTAGCAGAAAGTACGTGTAGATAACTACTAAAATACCTAAAAGGATTCCAAGTGGTTTTAATAAATTGTATACTCGTTACCTGTACTGCTGATGCAGCCACCAAATTCACGTGTAAGCACGAGAGCATCTTTCGACCACATTGCAGAAAGGTTTGCGTGGTCATGATGAATTTCTCCATGCAATGATTGTTCTGGTTGCTTTTATTTAGTGGTTTAGTAATAGCGTTGCATTCTTTAAAAGGTAACAGCTGGTGCTGCTTTCGTGTTGATGAGGATGATGACGATGCAAGATTACATAATAAATATGCAGCAGAAGTGTGCTGCAACAGGTAAAAGGATGAAAGTGCTACGAATATATATAAAAAAAAGTCTCATAAAAAATCGTTCGTATGTCAGAATAATTTGTATCTACAGTTAAAACGCCGATATAAATAAAAGTGTTTAACCGTATGCAACAAGCCCTGCGCACTGCAGAAAGATCGCGTTATCCATGACTGAATCTACTATGGGCGGCATTAGAAGAGGTCTTTCAAATGAAGCAAAACACCAGGGTATGAGGCTGGATAACATACTCATTGGATGCTGCCGTCAACAAGGCGATAAGAGCCTTCACCACTTGCACACACGTTTTTCGGAAAACTTGGGGAGCTACACAAAGAACTGCTAGTACAAAACTAAGCAAACTGCACCGAATGGTGTGCATTGGCATAACGAAGGCTGTGTGGACTTGTCCTGCTGATGCACTCAGCGCTCGTGTGGGTATACCGCGCTATCCTAATAGAGAGGCAGGCCACCCTTTCGGCACTGAGTATCCTAAATTCTTATTTCCGAATTAAAAACCGTTAAAAATAATATTATGGACTCAATTGTCCCATAAACATTACCATCTCTGTGCATAGTGAACACTTTATAGAAGTTTAGATCCAGAAAAAGTATCCTATCCAATTAGATTGCTTTGGGAAGAAAAATAGCATTTCCTTAATACCATTCTGCTAATTTTTGTATGTGAATCCACTTCAAACTTATTCACTTCCATCACTAAGTTATTGTTTGTTTCATTTGTCAATTTACATGATACATTTTCGTTGACACAACTTTAAACAATTTATTAAAAACGGAAAAAAATTTATGATCTTCAATTATGATAATTCATTAAGAAACTTAGCATGAGAAATCGAGCACTGGTCACCGGGTGGGTATTTGTGAACGACGTACAAAGAAATCTATTATAATCTAAGATCAGAAAATGGCAAGATTTTATAAAACATTCTCCTAAATTTTGTATCATTTGTTAAGAAAAGCTTTCAAGGCCATCTTACTTCTTCTGCTTTCTGGCGCTACACTTATTTGCCTGTTTAAACATTTGCCATGCCAGGGTCGTCATCAGAAGAAAGGATCTCAACCAAGGCTTGTCTTTCACTCATATTGCAGGCCACATTCTCGGCCTCAAAATGTATTGGGAAAGTGCATATAGTGAGCCTCTTGCTCTCAGACAGACGCCCACTTAAGCCACATCTACTGAGGAACAAACGGTGCGGAATTCAGTGAGCCCTCAAACGGAATAAGGTATATCTACATATCTAGTTCTACTGAAAGAGCAATGCATGGATGTAAGTATATATGTAATTTTCCGAACAATGCAAAAGCTATTAAGGCGATTTATTTTTGTTCTTCTAATCTCCTACTTACTAAACCTTTGGCAATATAAAATTTCATTTAACTACAAAATCAAAAAGAAATTTCAGTTTACGATTGAATTAATGTAATTACAAACGAATAAGGCATCTCCTCAAAAATAAAAAGGATTTTTTAATTTTAAACGAAAATCTGATATTTTGCAAAACTGTGCGGGGAGAAAATATTTTCAAATGGCAGCGCAAAAGTATATACATATCTGCATACAATTTATATATGTACATTAGGATAACTCGTTGAAAAAAAAATTTTTGTTTCCTAAACGATAATTTAAACATGAGCGAAAATTTTAATCCCAGACACATATTTGCAACAAAATTTCCAAATTTTGATAGTGTTTTTAAAATAATGAAAAAGGTCCAATCGTCTAAAATACCCTTACTACTGAGAATTTCAGTATTATGAACTTTGTTGGAAGAATTTTGGAAAAAAACTTTCAGCGCAGATCTCTAAAGGTTACAATTTTCTATGAGAAGGCCAAACTTGTTTGTAATATCTGAAAGTGAAGAGTGAAAAATAAATATTTTTCACTGCTGTTTAGCTCCCAGGTGCTTTAGTTTAGTTGAAAAAAGTAAACTATATTCAGTGATTTACTTACTTGGCGGCCCCTGCGACTGAGTGGTTAGAGGTGCGTACCACCACTCCGCAGGACCCAGGTTCGATCCCTGGTTCGAGCAGCATCTAAACTAGAAACGTTTTTGCTATATTTTTTCATTGCCTCGTCAGCCAATGCCAGACCTCCGAGTGTCTGTTTGGCGTAAAATTTTCGGTCCCTGCAATTGTGTTATAACAACAGGACGCATACCGCAAATTAGAAGAGAAGCTTGGTCAAATACTTAGCAAAAGTGTATTTAAGCGCCAAAATATTATTATTTTTATTATTTACTATTACCTGAAAAAAATTTTAATTGTAACGAGAGGCAGCTTAATGTAAGTACACGCTTAGTAAAATAAGCAAACATCACGAATGGAATAAATGTGTATGTACTTATGTAAATATGTATGTACTAGTAAATATGCAAAACTATAAGTACAGTCGCTTCTGGCAATAAATCAAACGATTGACTGGAACTGAATGAATTTTATAATGCTATTTGCCAAAAAGAAAATAAATAAAAGCTTATAAAAAAGAACTTACTGAAGCGCAACATCATTCATATGCATATGCATTTTCTTGATTTTTGTAGCTTGATAAATATTGATGAGCAAATAATTCAAATACTGTTTGAGCTAAAGGGAACGAAATCAAAAAATGCTAGGGGTATAAAAACAAATAGAAAATTGAAGACATGCTTACTTTGGTTGTAAATGTTAGTGTGTACAAGTGAGTGAGTGTGTGCTTACGCAAACGGTGACAACATAATTTATTCGTATGCAAGCAAAGGGTGTAGTCACTTCATTTATGGTATCCCCTTTTGCTCTCAAAACTATCAACATACAAAGGGTCTTTGCTACCAATCGAAAGAAAAAGGATTGAGGTGGGTGTGCAGCCCTTGTAGGGAAATCGCTTGTTTCTAAATCGATATGGTTTTTTTGCCTTATTGCCTTTTTAAACGCTCTTTCGAAAAGATTATTTAGCAGTTATTATTAAAATTCAGCGATTCATGTATTTATGCATATGAATCACCTGTAGCATAAGCACATCGCCCTTTTTACTTTAATTGTCATGTGCAAGTTAGTCACTGCGACTGTCTTTGGCGGTGTCTTTGACCGTCCGCACAAGTGTAACAAGATCCTCGCTATGTGCGATGAATGCAGTCTTTGCATAAACTCCCGCTGAGTTCAATGTAACTGATTTGTGTACATTCCTATTTGTTTATACATTACTTATG
>NW_016174707.1:0-5122 GCF_001687245.7 Rhagoletis zephyria
ATAACTAATAACTAATAACTAATAACTAATAACTAATAACTAATAACTAATAACGGCGAATCGTTAATAACTAGTTAATTACTGTTTATCTACAAGTCCGCAATTATTATTACTGTTATTAGATAAATACCATTGAGTTTTAGTAAGAAATGCAAATAACGTGTTCGACAGATTTTCTACAAAACCCTAGAATGTATCTACATACGGGCACAAAATACGAATTATGTATATGAGAATTTATTTTTAACTGAACCTCAACTCATATCAGCGAAATCTTTGAACCGCATAAAATGTTCCACAGGAAGTTGCGGCAAACTATTGCGAGAGTGTGTAGTAAACTACGAGGCAGCTTAAAAGCTCGAGCAAATGAACACTAGTGCACAAGAAGGAAAGCAATGAAACTGGTGAAGTTCAAAGAGCCGGAAAAGTATGCTTATTGCCAATTAAGCTAATCCGTCAGATAATTAGAAGCACAACGCACATACACATGTACATATACGCATGCACACACAACAGTTATCAGGCACGAGTATGTCATAAAATATATTGCCCTCATCTGCAACTGCAGACAGGCAGGGGAAAAAGCGCATAGCAGAAACAGCTACCAAATACAGGAAAAGCCATAAATCAGAGTTTGCGTGCATGTATATATATGTACGTCGCTGGCCCCACCGCCTTCGCAGCTGGGCTGCCTGTGGGCTCGAAATCACGTGGCACTTGATTTCCTGAGTGCATGTTGTGGCTTTCATAACAGAGCACCCGCAGCCGCAAGTTGATGCCAAAGTCAGCTATGTATGTGCGCTGGAGTGCGCTGAAGCTGTCGCAGGCAGCCATACTTAGATACTGCGCCTATTAACTGTGCTTCGTAGAGCATCTGTCGATCATCCGTTAGCTGCTTAGCTTTGCCGTTGCGCAGTTTCCAGCTGCAATTTGCTGCCATTTTACCACACAACACACTTCAGCAGGCAGCATTTATAATATCCACAAATTAGTTGTGTTGAGTTTTGAAAATTTTGTGCAAGGAAATTTTTCGTGATGTTTTTCGCCTATCAACAACGTGGCTTATTCGGAATTTCCTTTCGTCTTCTTTGTGCAGCTAGATATTGTGTGTTAGATTTTGTGCAATGGGGTGTCTGTGTGTGTGTGTTTGCATTCACCAATTTGCCGCCCAACTAACTGATGAGCTGCGGACAGCCTCATTTGGATATTCTCCATTTTTGCGCTTTGAATATTATATGAGCATTTAATGAAAATAGCTGCATTTAGGCAGCTGCCACATTCGCCATGCTCACGGTGTCACAAGCGCACACATGCACATAAGCGCATAAACAAGCATACACAGCTGTATGCTTTAATTAACATATATATGCGCGTGTGCCACATTGCTCACCTTGAGGTGCATACAAACTCACACGCTGCCACATACACAGACACAATAGATTGACAAATTTCCAACTCTGCAGCAGCTGTCTACATGACTTACATACATACATACATACATACTCGTATGTATGAGTGTGGCTGTGTATGTGAAACTTATTAAATTTTCACACTGTCGACGTGCATGCAATGCATGGTCGCTGCAATGCACTCTATTACATACATACATACATATATAGTATATGCAACATTATTAGTTGCCTGAACGTCTGTTCGTTTTTTAAACCATTTTTTGACGTAATTGTTAATTCTTGTTGTAGCTGTTATTATAGCTTGTGTTGTTGTTGTTGTTGGCCCTATACTCATATTGCATGTATGACAACGTTGCAAGATTTATGTTGCTGTTAAGTGGCAGTCAAGTGGCAATTTACATTTTTGCGGCTAATGTGGCAGCCGTTGCAGTAGTGACAGTGTGGCATGTGTGGCACTCGGATCGTTGATTAAAAACTCAAAATGTACACATGGGCGGTCTCACATGCCGGCAAATGCAATAAATTAAAAATTGCATACAAATTTATGAGCTGATTAACTCATCAGCGTTGACAGTTGCGATGTAACGATAGTAGTGTGCTTGATGAAAAATTAGTTAGCTGCCCTTCGTTGTTTGCAGTAGTCCGTTGCATAATGGATAAGTGCCTGGATGTGAGGGAAGGCAAGCTGTAAAATATCGCTCTCCTTAATTTGGTTTCTATTGGAAAGGAGTAAGCTTCTAAATCGTTGGAAATTTTGGTGTACTATTAAATTGGCTTTTTGCATAAACATGCGCCTGCTCAAGGATTTTCCCTGCGCTTGCTATAACAGAATATTAGATTTTAAGATGCTGATGATGGCATCAGTCATAACAGGTGTACATTAGACACAAGACTTTTTTTGAATTAAATAAACCTATGAGGAGAGGCTGAGGAATGATGAAAACCCAGCCAAAGTAACGTTTTTGCTAAAATTTGGTACAGGGTTGCCAACATTTTCTAAGAAATATATATTACTTTTTCAAAAAAAAATCTGAAAAAATATATTACACTTCGAAGATATATAGTATTTTGATTTAAAGAAAAAATAAAAACACCTTTTAAGCATACATAGTTTTTATTTCTTATGCATTTCCTCTATAAAAATATATATCTTTGAAAGTATCATATGCTTTGTCGCATTCAATATTTAAATTACTATAAAACAAAAGTTAATTTTTATTATTGAAATTCATAATAGAAAAAACTCTTGCTGTGAATGCCGAAGTTGCAGGAATAGAGAGCAGAAAAGAAATAATTTTAAGTGAATTTGGTAATTCATTCTAAGTATTTATAAAAATATTGCCATTTTTGATCTGTTCTATTAATAAACTCACTTTGACCCTTTATTTTAAAGAATATTTCTTTTACATAATATTGTTACTTTAGTATAAAGGTCATCCATTTTAATACAAAATTTTTCTTGCAAATTATTGAAATATATTTATATTTGTATTTGAAGAAATACTGTATTTTTGCATACTATACTTTTTCCAACAGTGTATAGTATGCAGACCGAAAATATAGTAAAATACTATATATTATAGTACGATTGGCAACACTAACAGAAAGTCACGCAATGAATAGAAAGTGTATCTAAAGCTGAAAAAGTGGCAAGCCTACTTTTTTCAAAGTTTGGTTTACGATGCAGAATTCTACAGATAATGCGAAACTACATCTATTTTTCGTCCCTCCTGACCAATTAAGATGGACTTGGCAACTGAAATACATTCATGTGATTACGATTAAAGGTCTGGTTTGGGTGGTAAATATATGGTATTTTTTTTGACTCAGATGACATATTTTTTTACGGTGTTGAGCATTTTCTTCCTAATACAAAAATTTTCGAACATAGATACTTTGTGTGGAAGAAAATGCGTGACACCGCCAGCAAAAAAAAAAAATATTAAAAGTCAACGGCAATTTTAGCTACTGGAAACTTGCACTTAAACCTATAATTTGCTGGGTTTATAAATTTGAATACTTATAATTTTTCTAAAAATTCAGAGTGAATAGTTTGAAATTTTGGTGAATATTTTTTGAATTCTTATAATTTTTGTACAAATTTTGAAATGTGTATCTATATGCAAGTTCCATAATTGCCACCAGTGGAAATTAAAAGTTCCGAAAATCCCGGGATTGTTGGCAAATAATCGCGGGACTTAAAAAAACGGTGCTCCCGGGATTGTGCTCCCTAGAGCGTACACACAAAAAAACCGAGCGGTGCCGAGTGAAGAAAAGCGGTGCGAAGCGAAGCGGCCAGGTGCTCACACTAAACGAGGCGGAGCGGAGCTCCATCTAGTTACAGTAATTTGTAAGCTCGGAACGGCATCGTTCGACTCCGCTTTCTGTGCCAATGTACCCTTTGAGTTATATATAAACCTACGCTTTTTCAGTTCCACATATCGAAGGTGATCTGAAATAACGGCATAACTCAAAATTTTTTATTTTTCAGTAGAGCCAATTAATTCTCTTTTATTTTATTTTATTATATTATAATATATTACATTATATTAGATTATATTATATGATATATTATATTATATTATATTATATTATATTATATTTCATTTCATTTCATTTATTTTCATTTCATTTCATTTCATTTCATTTCATTTCATTTCATTTCATTTCATTTTATTTCATTTTATTTCATTTTATTTCATTTTATTTCATTTTATTTAATTTCATTTCATTTCATTTCATTTCATTTCATTTCATTTCAATTCATTTTATTTCATTTCATTTCATTTCATTTCATTTCATTTCATTTCATTTCATTGCATTGCATTTCATTTCATTTCATTTCATTTCATTTCATTTCATTTCATTTCATTTTATTTTATTTTTTCTTTATTTTATTTTATTTTATTTTATTTTATTTTATTTTATTTATTTTTATTTTATTTTATTTTATTTTATTTTATTTTATTTTATTTTATTTTATTTTATTTTATTTTATGTTATTTTATTTTTTTTTAATCTTTTTAAATTTTATTGTTAAATTTTTAATTTGAGGTCAATCATTATAAAAATAACCTATGGTTGTATGTTTGACTTAAATAAATAAATAAATACATATTTATATAACAAAAATATTTGTAAAATGTTTACCTTCAAACGTTGAATACATAACCAACATATCAGCCGTAGTTGGTATGGCATAAGCTGTAACCGGGATGTTTGCTCGTTCAAATGAATCAAAACCAGAGCGGGACATCACAGTCATCATAACTGGTTGATCGACGCGCTTGCCACGACATGCCTTCAAACAAGCAATACAACGTATATATAGTGTTATTTAAACAGATCCTAACAGAAGAATTTCCAAAGGAAACCAGCAAAGGAAATAAATCGATTTCTTCTTGTTTAACAATCTTGATTTGAACTGATATATTTATTGATGGATTTACACCTGGGTTGTTACCCAACGCTAGGTATATACCAATTAATGCCTACTTTCATGCCCAGTTATTGAATTGGTTTCGAGTAGATACTCATTTGGGTAACGACTACTGCCTAATGATGCCAATGGGCAAACACTTTTGTCAGCAGCTATTAGGGTCTGATTATGCATACTTCGCATAACTTCGCTCAACCATTTGTATCATAGCACTAAAAGTGTAACTTAAGAAAATGTGAAGCAAAATCTAAACTCAACAGATCGCTAAGTT
>NW_016174707.1:9647-10694 GCF_001687245.7 Rhagoletis zephyria
AGAAAAATAATTATCGATAACTCTGTAAGTTAAAAGAAATCGATGTATTATGATAACTCGATAAATTTCGTTAAGTCAACAAATAATGATAATTCAATAAATATCGATAACTTGATACATTTCTTTAACTTGGCAAATTTCGATTTCGACATTTTTATAGCTCGATAACTTTCCGTAAATTTTGACAACTAAGTTTCTCTGTCTATAAATTTTGACAACTCAATAAACATTGATCAATTTGAATAATTCGGTACATTGCGATAACTTAATAAGCATGGATAAATTTCGATAACTATAAACTTCGATAATTCGAAAAATTTCGGTAAATTTTATGTCTAAATTTATTTAGATTTCTATCGATAAATTTCAATTCAGTTACCCTAATTCTTAAGTATTTTCCATTGCTTTAATTTTCGTCTTAATCTCTAATTTTGCCTTCACTGTTTTGTCTTAATTGTTATCATTTAATTCTTCATATTTATATTTATCTTTATTTCAAAGTTTAATTTCAAATATGAAGAAAAAACCAAATGCGAGAGCAGCTCAAATTGAACAGGTTGCAACAACAACCATACACATATGCGAAAATTTTTAAACGACGATTTCGACCGTAATTTCCAACCAATTTCGAAACCATAAAAACTCTTCTCATTTACAGAAAATTACCTTTTCAATGGTTTTCTTGGTTTCGGTTTGGTAGAATCGCCAAACGAACGGAGGCAAAATTTTTGTTAGCGCATTAATATATACATATTGCATCGCTATATGTATGTATACATATGTATAAACAAAATGATATGGAAATATCGCCAAGACAACAGTAAAGGAGTAAGTCGGTGTACAATATAAAAAATTTTAAGGTGGTAGCCAATCAGCTGAATAATAATTTTTTGAAGATGACAAATATTTGACGCTGTAAATCTAAGTTGGAGACACATTTCTTTTTTAATAACAACATCGACTAACTAGAGTCATATGAGCAACTGAAAACCTAAATGCTGAAAGTCTATTATTTTCCCTAACTACTCCTGAAAGTTGCAACTTTAT
>NW_016174709.1:0-10693 GCF_001687245.7 Rhagoletis zephyria
AAATGCAAGCTTTATACAAAAATTATAAAAATTTCTTAAACTTTCGAACCCAAGTGCACGGTTTTTAATTTCGATTTCTAGAAAAAAATTTTATTCAGTTTTATAGCTCATTAAAATTTAGTACAATAAGGTGCAAGTTTGAAATTGCTAAAAAATCCTGTCGATTTTTATAATTTTTTTAGCTGGCGATATTATGCGCTTTCTTCTATGCAAATTACTTTGTAAACTGCATAACAATTTTTTTTCTAGAAATCCAAATTAAAAACCATTGAATTGTGATCAAAAGTTTAAGAAATGTTTATAATTGTTGTATAAAGTTTGAAATTTTTATTTATGTGGTTTTTACTAAACAACGAGCTATGGATTTATAGAAAAAATTAACATTAAACAAACAGAAGCAAAAAGTCAAGACTGATTAAAATGTTCAGGTGCTATCTTTTGTTGCGGGCTGTACATATAACTATAAAATTTCATTCCAAACATAAATTATATAAACTCACAGCTTTCATTTAAACATACATAATTATTTTGTACCAATTTTATTTGTAATTAATAAAAAACCGAAATTAAAAAGAAAACTATCGCAACTTGAACTTCACATAGCACGTTGCAGTTATCGTCGAAAAATAAAAAAAATTACACTCAAACTTCTAAATAAATGCGTCAGTTTTCATTGGACTCAAGTTTTTGCTTCTTTGCTTTCAAACAACAACAAATGTGAATAAAATAAGCCCACAATATACAAACCAGTTGCAATTTTCTTTATTTTTTTTAAAGAATACGCCATTTTTACACAATAAAGAACCAAACAGAATTTAGAAGTCAGCGCAACATCTTATCGTCACAATTGCTGCATGCTAGAACAATCGTGTGATAAGTGTGGGGCAATTATTTTCACTATATTGCTTTTCGACAACTTGCGGCAATCAAAATTGTATAAAAAGAGGCAACCGTGTGACTGTACAGAATTTGATCCGGACAATTTTTTTATTGTGCTCCAATACAGCATTGGTGCATTTGCGGCAATCGTGTGATCTCAGCTTAAGATTTAGAATACGATTAACACAAGAACAAAGGTAAAGATGAATATATACAAATGTAGATGAAGAGAAAGATAAAATAACAACAATAATATTTTGGCGCTTACAATTTTGCCAAGTGTTTGGCCGAGCTTCTTCTCCAGTTTGTGGTGTGCGCTTTGAGGTTTCCTGAAGAAAATGGCATATCGTATTACTTAAAATCATGAAGGCGCTACATACAAACTGCTGAACAAGCACAGCCTGGACCCAAATCTACCACAGAAAGAACGAAACTTAACTGAACTATTGTGGTCAGTTGTGTGGATTTCAAAAGATTTAAGAAGAAGCTACCCAGATATCGAAAAAGGTTTTATTCGTTAAGGTCAGTGATCGGACTTCTACCACATTGTGGTAGATCTGCCACTTTTTTGAGCATCTACCAAATCTACCACTCAAGGTCTAAAATCCACCACATATTCGCGTTTTTGCGTAGCTTTATTTTTGCTCGACATAATTTTCTCAATTTTAAGAGTAAAAATTTTGCAACACTAAACTCTATATGGTAACAAGAATGATATAATACAAGATTCCGCATTCCCGGCGACGATGAAATTTCTCAAGTAAAAGTAAACAAAGCCGAATGGGAGGATAACATAAACTGTAAAATAGTAAATTTTCTCAGTAATAAATTTTTCGACAGAAAACGTGGTTTTGTTGTATTAAATTGCAAAATATGTATATGATTTATAAAAAGAATTAATAGCGGAAATTANCGCATTCCCGGCGACGATGAAATTTCTCAAGTAAAAGTAAACAAAGCCGAGCGGGAGGATAACATAAACTGTAAAATAGTAAACTTTCTCAGTAATATATTTTTCGACCGAAAACGTGGTTTTGTTGTATTAAATTGCAAAATATATGATTTATAAAAAGAATTAATAGCGAAATTTAAAAAAACGGCGATTTTTGTGAAAGTATTAGCAAATTTAAATGCATCTAAAGCCGTTTACTTTTACTTGAGTATTGTCAAAATCGGTAAATCCCAATTAGCTGTTTCTGGTACGTGCCACATTTGTTCGCTTCTTCGTGATGTGATAAAAAGAGAAGCTGGCAGCACTCCACAAGGTTGCAGAAATCTCTTAAAATATGTTCGAAAAATATCTTGATATGGAAGGAACTGCTTTACACTGTCAAAGAAAAAAATGCCAAAATTCAACGTAATGTTTTGCCACTTCAATCTTACACTTTATTATACTAAAACTAAATTTTTTTTTATAGTCTAATTAAAAAGTTTGCAATTTAGGTGAAACCTTGTAGAGGATTTTTTTAATTTTTGTACAAAGTTTGATCCAAACCCAGAAATCTACCACATTTTTTTGAAATCTATCACATTTTTTCTCTCTCTCTCTCTTTTTCGACATTTTCCACCAAAAAAAGGTTCTTTGAAAATTTAGTGCTTTTTTGTACTCGTCACTTAACCGACAATTAATCCTTATTCGGGCGTATAGTGAAAATCACCAAATTAGTAGCATGGGGTCCCCATAAAAATTTTCAAAAAGGAGTATAGGAATTATGTAAATAAAACGAAGTGTGTATTATCAAAAATATTTAAGTCCTCTATAATCTATAACTTAAAAAAAAGCATAGCTTTGACTTCAAATCGGAATTAAAAAATCTGTACCAAGAAATGTTTTTTTTTTTTTTTTAAATTTGAAATGGCCGTGATCCCATGCGTCTAATTAAGTGTAAAGGCAGCAACTTAAAACTAACAGCTTATTATATAAATTAGCCACCAATACTAACTTTAAGTAATTCAATATGTCACCGACAAATTTATTCTATTAACAATTTACCCTCTTCTAATCTCCAAAAGATTTTAAATTCAATGCGAAATGATGTAACTTTTTGCTTTCTTGTATTAATGGTCGATATTTTCATAAAAAATTTGTGCAGCTGTGTAGTTCTATTTGATTAGAATAGAATTTTATTCAAAATATAGCCTGGAGCCTGTTTGTGAGACCCTATTGCTAGCTATGTATCCAACACTTCCAAACTCATTGCATTAACACTACTTCAATTATATTTATGCTATCTTTATTTCCCTTTTTTTCCATATCCCTACATGCATACATTTATGCATATGTATATGTACAATATTGTAGATTTAGCTTTGTGTAATCCTTTAGAACCAAGTGTTATGTCAGCAGTCTCAGAAAGCTTTCTTTGAGTGGCAACATGAATACAATTTGGCCTGCGGGGCCAGTAAATTACTTGTATGTATTTCTACAACTCTCTCCATATCAATTCTCGAGAAACGTCTTAAAATGTATTCATCACGTTCACTTCACTTTCACAATGTTGTAAATCTGAGAAAGAGAAAAGTCTTAACCGGAAAAGCAAGAAGAAGAGGGTGAATGTAACACTATATACATACATACATACATACACACTTAGTAGGTGCTGCTCGACCCACAGACGGAAGT
The DNA here is from genome assembly GCF_001687245.7 of Rhagoletis zephyria. NCBI lineage: Eukaryota > Metazoa > Arthropoda > Insecta > Diptera > Tephritidae > Rhagoletis > Rhagoletis zephyria. Next base: position 3,503 of record NW_016174709.1, read on the forward strand.
GCTGTGCGAAAAGTTTAATGCTTAATTACAAGAAATAATGCCGGTAATTTGCAGCATTTCGAAATCGACACACAATCAACACTAAAATATACAGCAACAACAAATCAACTATTGTTGTGAGAAGTAATAGTAAAGGAAAATGAATATGTTTGAAATGTTGTTGCCAAGTGAATGGAGAGGAGTTGGGAGCAGTGTTGCCACGGCCGAAAAATTAAATTTACCAAAATCGTTAAAAAAAAGTATCAAATCTCGTAAAAATTAGGCAGCTTATTTAATTAATTGAGGCTTTTCTTACCAAGCTTGGTAAATTGGTTATAGAAATAAAAAAAAATAATCAAGCAAGTAAGTCAAGGCAATTTTGTGGTCAAAAGTAGGGATTTTATAGTCTAACAGTTGCTTAATTTGAAAACTATTACCTACACATTTTTTTCAACCTTTCAACATATACTCCCATAATAGGTAGCTGCCCATTCGCTTCTTTTTTGAATGCATGCATAAAACGAGTTTGTCAAGCAAATGAAGGGGCCTAAGGTCGTCTCTGAACTGCAAGTGGTTTTTATGAGAAACGATTTTGTGGCAGAAGAACACTTTCAGGTTTGAAAATGCGACGGCCGCGGATCGGGAGTTGCGTAGAGAAATATTTCCTGGAACTTTATACGAGATCCTAAAATAAAATTTAAAAATTGATTGAAATTGGACTCATAGTCAGAAATGAATTTTTAAAGAAAATTATCCTTTTTGAATATTTTAATCAAAATATTTAGGAAAGCGAAGAAAAATTTAACATTTTAACAGGCAGGAAAAAATTTATCAATCTTTCTTAAATTTGAGCAAAACGGCAATGCTGGTTGAGAGTTGGGAGTTGGAGAGTGGCAACATTGAGCGAATGAGTTAGTTGCCAGCATTCCGTCTCTTCAATGGAACTGCTGTAGTCGTGTGTGTCTGCGACATGTACTTGGCATTGGCAGTGATTGTGGCGTTCTTATTGTTGTTTTCCTGCATCGACGTTGGTGGTTATGGTGGCTGCCGCTGTGGCTGCGACTGTGGCTGTAGGCACTCGCAAAAATACAGCATTAATTGCTGATGAAAAAGCGCCAACGGCACCTTCTCCTGCCTCTGCCTTGGTTGGGCTTTTTACCTCCCCCCCTGCGCACACGCTAATATCCGCACACAATTTCACCACTCTACCAGCTGCCTTTTGTTGCTTGCATTTGTGCGGGTATGCGGTTTTGTAATTGATACTGAAATTTCCAAGCGAATTCGAATTTTGTTTGTATACTTGACATTTTCGGCTGCCATTAGAATTTCATTGTTGGTGTTGTTAATTAAGGAATTCTCAAATAAAATAAAACGATTCCCTTTAACAACAGCATAAGTATTGGTTAAGTATTTTGCTGTGGGTAGTTGCGGGAAAAAGATCGCAAATGAAACGGGATTTCGCTTGAGTTTTAGTTGTTCAAGGGTATTAAATTTTACGAATATTAATTTTGAGCAAATTAGTTTGAAAATTGCAATATCTTTGAAAATGGAAATATACTTCAAAATATCTAATTATGTAATTATATTTAACCCTCCGTTAAGTGTGGAGGTCGCACCTAGCATCTGATGTATGTACATAGGCAAAATGTTAGGGAAGTTTTACTAAAGCGACAAATTTAAAATTAATTTTCTTTCACTTTTAGTCATAATCTTAGTGCTAAATCTTGATGTTATTGCAGTACTTCCGTTAACGGCCCACGACAGTCAGGTCCAAGCTTCCGGTACGACGCATTTTTATTACTGCCCATGGATTGTCACTTTAGCAGCATACCCAATAAAAGCAGTTTATTGAATATTAACAGGATAATTTGGGAAGAAAAAATCAATTTCAAAGCTTTTTGCAATACGAGGAGGCAGCTCATGATTTTTTGTTTTGGATCTGTAACCGAATTGTCTCTTACCAAATTTCACAATGATTGAAGAATCTACATAAAATGAAATTCTTTTTGAAACCCTACAGAAACCGCAATTCAAGAATTTATGGCTATATATTTTTTTTCGATGTAAAAAACCGTAATTATATGTACATATATGTATATTAGGGTGGTCCTCAAAAATATAAACATCGCTTTTGTTTTACGTAGAAAATAAAAACATTCGCGGAAATTTTATAATTTTATAGAAATTTTTTCCATGGTCTACTAGGATTTAAAAAAATTAAAATTTTTTTAAGATCCCAAAAAAAGTTCTACAAATAATTTACTTGAATACTTAAACTAAAAAATGTAAGACATTATTGAAACTAATGGCCGCGTCAGAATTGGTACTTTGCATACGTTTCGCTCAAGGATGAAACTGACAATTGAGTAGACTATGTGTGTTTTCATAGAGAGCTTTAGATTGGCAAGCCTCGCGTCGACGGACCCAACGAACATTGGCCAACACTCAACGTTTGACGCACATAAGTACGTCACTGCGGATAGTTGTATTGGGAATATGTATTAATTTTCACATTGTGTTTGCGAAAAGCCAAAGACAGTGCCGAAGACATCAAGAGAAGTGTGAACATATTAGTAAAAAAATTTGAATTTTTTGCTATTGTATCTGCAAAAGTGACTTGCGTAAAACCAAGTACGCGGCCATAAAGAACAGCTGATTTTTGTTTGCAGACGCAACACCTTCATTGTGGCGTATCACTACGTTGCGTGCGCCACTTACTTCGCATGCTTTTCCGTTATTGACGTACAAGTATCGATTCTGACGGGCCTATTATTCATATAAAATGCATACACTCGTTACAACTGGTAAAATCAAACATTTTGTGAAATTTTTAAGGATTAAAAAAATTTAATTTTTTCAAACGATGGTGGCGACCCAAAAGGTTTTTTTTAAAAGTTTTTTAATTTTCTTTGATGTCTTTATTTTTTAAATAAAACAAAATAAAGGGGTGCCTCATGATGTTGATATTTTAAGGACAACCCTAATGTATATAGTTATACTCGCAAAACCATTAGACAAGTACAGATTATAATGTTTACATTTAAAAATCGGCACTTGCAAACTGAACTTCTAAGACGTTCATAAACTCACATACATACGTAATTTAGTGTAGTTTTGTTAGTTAAACACGGCGTTTTATTAGTTAGAACGGCGGTGGTTGGGTGGTGCTCCCACTAATTATTATGGAAGTAAATGTTTGGAAATTGGTGTTGTTTAATTTTTCGTCATCCCTTCTCGAGCTTGGTTTGGAGACAAGTTTTTTTTTATTTTTTATTTTTTCTTTACTTTTTTATTTTTGTCTCACTTGGAACCAGCGTAAATGAATAACTAGGCGAGTTTTCTGTGTTCATTGTCTTCACCTAGTACTAAAATTATAACCATATTGAAGCAGAGTCTCTTTTTTTTTCATTTTTACTATAAATTTTTATAATAACTTACCTCTTTAAAACCAACTGTTCCTTTCGTGTTCGCATAAACTCTTGAAATAACAACACAATTAATTTTTTAAGAATCTTATCACATTTATTTACTTTCATTTTAATTACAAGATTTGTATTATATATTTTTCTTCCTTTTTAGTTATTATTCATTATATTTATATAATTACTTATAAATCTTTCGGTACTTATTTATCAACTAATTAAAGTTTAATTAATTTTAGCTCTTGTATTTATTTATTTATTTAGCATCATTAATTGTTATCTGTATTATTACTAAATTTTTAATGAACAAACTGCATGCGAATTTTTGTAGTTTCTCTCAAAAATATCTTCATAACTTTGTTTTCCTTTGAGCCATGGAATTCGATAAATTATTGGATATATTTCCACAGTTATTCGCAATATCTTTTCGGTCCCTTTTCTTTTTAGAAGTTTAACTGAAATAAGTTTTGCAATGCAAACAATCCAAGGGTTATTTTGAAAATCAAAATATGTATTTTTTTCACACAAGTTATTTTAGCCTTATTCAACTGGCGCTGTAGATTAACTTGGAATAACATAGTATTTTTCTTTTTTAATTGCCCATCAACAAATGTGCTATCGTTTTTGTTTTTCCGACCTTCTGCCACGTTTTAAGTACTCATTATCTAATCATTATTTCCATCATCATCATGTGATTGTCATACAAAACATTTCACATAATTTTAATATATTACAATTGTATATTTTTAGAGAACAATTTGTAGAAATTTAACTTAAAATTAGAACATTATTAGTTTTGAAACTACTTTTCTATTTATGTATGTATAATATTTTATAATTTCTCTCTTCACACTACTAAAATTATACATACTTAAACCTTAGACGCATTCATTCATTTATACACTCACTCACTTTACTCACATACTTAAATTTTGTTTATCTCTATAAATAAGCAGTATAGATAATTTCAATTACATATTGGACAGTTTGTGAAAGCATTTAGGTATGTTTTATGTGTGTTAGTTAAAGTAAAGCGAAAATGAGAAAGCATTATTTGTTATTTATTCTTGAGCGAGTAGAAAATTAGAAATGAATTGTGTTGATACAGAAAAATGTGAATGGCATTGAAAGAATTTAATGTTAATCTGGCAAATGATGCCACACACATTTGAAGGATCAATTCAAATCAGTCAATATGCATACTGCATATTTCGAAATTTTACGAAAATTTTTGTCACCGATAAATAAAGTTCCCGTAAATTTTTAAACTCTTTTCATATTCTGTGAACTCTTGTAACCGGTAAATTTTGTTACTATCTCATAACCTTCATATTATTATAATTTTAATTGCATTACCAACGTACCTAGAATTGCGGTAAAGTCATCGGCAATGGACAGAATAGACCCATGGAAGTGGATTTAAATCCTCTGGGGCCATTAGCCTCCTCACCAAATTTTAAATGAAATAATATTATTCATATGAATGCACATATTTTCCACAAGTCTTGCTTGTACATTTTTGACTGCGATAAGATTTTTATATTTTTTATGAAGATTACGATGCTCAATTTTGATAGCAGATGATTTCGAAGTTTTTGAGCAAATTGGCCTAGGAAGTAGGAAAAGTATTTTTTTATTTTTTTGAACTTATAAAACTGATTCACATGCTAACGTGATCAACATCGAAAAGTAATGGTCAAAGAAATTTTAAAATCTCTATTTTTTCCCCAATTTTTAGTGATAAAGCTCAAAATGAATATATGTAGACAACTTTCTGTATGAGCCCAACAATCATTTGGCGTCACACCCAAAACCAAACTGCGAACTCTTCTTTGTTATTGAAAAATTACAGAAGTCAAATCGGAAATTCATATTCCAGCTGCATTCTTATTCTGCCTCTTAGTACTTTACAATACATATTTTTTTAAGTTGTTTAGTGTATTATACTAATTAAAATATTATAGTTTTACTTAAATTAAGTAAGTAGTTTACTTTCGCTTAAATCTTTATACTTTTTTATTAAATTTTTTTTTTTAGGTATATAACTATATATATCTCACTATTAGCAGGTAAAATTCACATTGATTTCTCATTGTTGTTCTTGTTGCTGTATTTGTTACTATATATATATATATATATTATCCGATCAATTATTATTGCTTTTCATGAACATTAGGAAAACAAAGCGCCATTATTAAGATTATGTTACATATATTTGTATAAAAGTTTTGAGGCTTTTATCGAGAATTTCTGAGTGAAGGCGCAGATCAGTAGGGAAAATCTGGAATATGAATAAATTAGGGGTTTATGTAACAAAACAACTAATAAAAATAAGTCCTTAACAGAATGAATAAATGGAAGAGATGGCCCTTAAAATCGAGGCCGAGCACAACGGGCCGCCCTCATTGGACCCAGTGGGGCACCATGGATCTCCTAACCAAGATGCAGCTTCTAATTCCTGTTAACACTTTCTCTGATATTGCTCAAATTTTCAATGACTGTGGTCTAAAAATCTGAGACCAAATTTCGTAATTTGTGTGAATAAAAAAGGCAATGATTCAATACAAAGTACACCAGGGTTTGAATCTTATCTATATTTTATTCCTGGTTGCTTACCACTTGTGCACGATTTGGACAAAGTGTGAATGGCCTATGAGTTGAAAGTATGCATACCGCTTAAGACGGAGCTTACTTCATAGAGCTTTCGCGTACATTGAGAAAAATGTTTTAATACAACCCTAATGCAACCCTAACGACGAAAATTTTTTAATGCAATAATAACGTCCAGGAATTGTGAGTTTGACAGGAAATTCCCACTTAACAAATAATAACAGAACTAAAAACTGATAAGAAATCATAAGCTTAATCTCCTCAGCACTCACCTGTGTTCTATATAAAAGTCTCAATACTTTCAAGCGCGTTTGTTTTGCGTAAAATGCGTATAACACAAGCGAATATAAACAATTATATAATATGCTAGGTTTTTTTTTTGTTTTTTTTTTTTACTTTATTCATATATTACAAAAATTTACATTGGTTTAACGTTAAACATGGCTATTAATAAGCATACTTACAAATACATACATATCGATTATTTGAAGCATTAAAAACTGGCAAATCCACATCTGATTTCAATGTCTATATCTATGTATGTATAGGCAGGCTTTCTGACATATGTATTGAATAAAAATAAAGCAAAATTTCAAAACTAAACTGAATACCTATTTACATTTCACAAAGAATATTGTATATAAGATAATAATAAAAAAAAAATCACTTACGCCCTAAAATCACTAAAAAAAAAAAACTGTCTACTCCATACAGATATTTACTCCACCAACAGCTCTTTCCATATGTCTAATAAGTAGATAAGCATTTCTTAAGTCTATCACCAAGTTGCCGTTACCAAGAATTTTGCACGATTTTGTTTTCCTTTTTTTTTTGTTCGGCGCATCTCTACTCTAGCATTTTATTTTTTATTTACTTTCTACTATTTTATATTAATTCTAGAAATTCCTAGCATACATACAGTACTTACATATGTATGTATGTGCACACAGGGTTCCTTCTCCTACGTCTTGCTTATATGAAACAGTTACAAATTCTAGATCTCCTAAATGTAAGTAATTTACAAATTTAAGTTTTTGTTCGCCTAAAATTATGCACGCGCATTTGACTAGCGCTAGCTTTTTAAAGTATTATTTTTTCTATGACAAATTTTATTAAAATCTAAAATTTTTGCAATTGTTCTCTTGTTCTTAAATTGTGTGGTATTAAGTGATAGATTTGA
>NW_016174710.1:0-10691 GCF_001687245.7 Rhagoletis zephyria
GCTACTACCCATGCATGCTACCACTTTGCAATGGGGTGCTCTCGTACTCTTCGAAATTTAGAACAGCATTTTTGCATTTCGTGCAATCCTTTCATCGTGCAAGACTTCGAGAATACCCCTATTGTGTCACATTTAGCAGTTTTGCATAAAGAACAAGCTTCCATCGCGACATTGTTTTTAAATGAAAACATACGAAATGTGTATGTAACGTATACATTCGTAGCACCATACACAGTGAGATAACGTTTGCTCCCACTCTTAATTTAAAAGTCATAATATTTAAAAGTAATTGAATATTGGCGTGAAATATTTTTCTACAGTATTCTTCACGAATATATTTATTAATTTTTTCATGTATTTGTATAACAATTTCAGAAATAATTTCGTATGTATCAATAAAAATTTTAAAATTGGAATTTTTGTTTCGTTAATCATCGTCATCTTATAATCAATGTAATTTTTTTTGTTTTAATTTGGTGGCACACCAGTCTTATTACTCTAGATTTGTTAGTCTCACCGAAAAGAATATGTTTACAGTTTAATTTTAACATTTAGAAGTATCTTAAATTTCTAAAATCATAGACTCTTAAATTTCAAAAATTACAAAACTTCACAGATATGTTGTGTTTGATGCCAACTTCCTTTGCCTCTTATATGAACAGTCTATTTGAAAACTTCCCAAGTAATTAAAACAAGAAAAAAACAGTTATGATTTTTTCCGTACTTTTTCGCCTAAATCAGAGATGGGCAAAGTGGCTCCCAGGAGCCTTTTGCACTTAGGAGCCGCTTGGCACATTTAGGTGGTACATGAGGGGTAATATCAAGAGCCAGTATGAAGGGGGGAAGAAGAGCGTATTCAAATTTCTTGTACTCCGACTCTCATTACTAATATATATGATGCTTTTAATGTATTTTGTACACCCCTTTACCCTGAGAACTGATTTAGCTCTTGCGTAGCACTTGTTGACTCTTTGACGGCTTTAAGAGCCAAAAATTTGCCCATCCCTGGCCTAACGTCTTAAGGCTAAAATTGTTTAAATGCTCTATTTGTTGCACTGGTTTCTGGAACTCCATTGATTGAAATAAACGCAAGAAGAATGCTTTAGCGTTTTTTATGCTCGCGAGAGAAGACGTTACACTAAAAATAAAAATAAAAAAAGCTCACATTTTAATATAAAAAAATTAAAAAAATTTAATTTTTAAACCTGTTTTCTCTTGCTGTCAATGCCAAATTTTTTTTCATTTGTTTACTCCTCCTATTGGTGAAAAACGCTATTGAAAGGTACAAGTGATTCGCTGGACCAATGACTTCCTCTCTACACTAAGCTTTTATTTGCGATTTGGAATAGAATTGTGCCGAATTTTCATAAAACCCGTGTCGTAGTGAAGAAATAGTTGCGTTTTTGTTGTACACTTTTTTTTTTGTAAATTTTGTCATTGCAATGACTAGTGGAAGTACGACATTAGGGACGAGTGTTTTATTATCACATCTGTGTGTATAACGGAATATCGATTGTTGCTCTTTATTATCACGGAAAATTGTTCACTTTCTTATACTATTAAAATTATTGGCTTTTAATTGGGCTGTTTATTTATTTGCTAGTTAGCATTTTTTTCCAAGCTGCTCGAATTAACATTTTTTTTCCAAAGCTTTCCAAGCTGCTCGAACTGAATTCTATGTTAGATGAAAGTACTTAAGGAACACTGCGATCGATACTAAAACTGAATGAAAACGATATACGTAAATTGAATGAAATTATAGCTATTTAAAATATTATTAATTAAATAAGTAAATACACTGACGTTTTTTCTAAGCTTAAATCGTGTGTACCTTTTTATATATACAGACATACATATATGCATACGGACTATGTACATTTAAATCGCATTTGATAAAGTAAGGAAACTTTATTTCCTTACGCAACAATGATATTTTGCACCTACAAAAATTCTATTATACATACTGCTGAATGCACATGCGTATGTATGTAAATAAATGTACATTCATGTATAAATATACAAAGCTTTCACATGCTCTAACAAGTGTAATATTAATTGCTAATATTATACTAAAATAATTTATGTATTTACTTATAATCTGTGTGTGTGAATTGTGTTATGTATTTTTCACTGGCGGCTTTGGAAATATTTTTGCTAACTACACGCCAAGCAAATAAAGCGCGAATTTCGAATTATAAACTTCAGTGAGAAGTGTGATTTTTGTTGAATTTACAATGTTTAAAATTTGGCAGAAATAAAAGAAAAAAGAAAACGATATTAAATGGCATACAATCAAGCAAATGTATACGACTTTCTATGAAAACAAAAACACTTAATTAAATATACGATAATTTAATTAATTTATAAATAGGTATTAAGTATGTAAATTGCACACTGAGAAAATGTGAAAAAATAAACGAAAATTAAAATAGTTTTAATATACTTTTTAATATTTAGAATTCTACACGGCTCCCATACGATTTACCCAATACAAGTATTTAGTATAATAATACAGCAGCGCACCATCAGCTGGTGCTGAAAATGCAACAACAACAAAGTTGTAAATGTCATCTAGAAGTATACGTACATATTATTAAATGTTAGCAAAACAAAAAAAAAAATAAAATANAGCAGCGCACCATCAGCTGGTGCTGAAAATGCAACAACAACAAAGTTGTAAATGTCATTTAGAAGTATACGTACATATTATTAAATGTTAGCAAAACAAAAAAAAATAAAAATAAATTAAAAAATTTAAAATAAAAAATCGCCTTAAAATTATGTATACGAAACGATGAAGGTAAAGTTACAATATAAATTAACAAATTTCGTAGTATACGAAAGCCAAGAGGAGTGAAATACGTTTTCTATGGCTACGTATACGAATGAATGGTATGAGTGAGAAAGTTCTCGCTACATTTCTCCAAAAGATAAGGCTGCGCTTACACTTGAAATACTTTTTCGATAATTACTGGAAAGATTTGGGTTGAGGCCGTTTTGAAGGAAAATGTTCGTGCAAAAAAACACAAGAGTTGCCATATGGTTGTCGTTTTTCCACAAAGTTCAAGTTCGCGCACCAAAAGAATGAAATACGAATTTTTTGCATTTTTTGGCACGTACGGCGACAAAAATTGAGTATGGTAGTCGTAAAAGTAGCATACCAGATGAAATAGTGTTTAAAACTTCGTTGACTCCCGGGATGCACTTAAATATATGTACAAACTTACACCCTATGCAGTGAAAGCTCGTTTTCCTGTACCACTTTTCGTATTTGTAGTAAGATCGACAGGTTGTGAAAGCTTCGCAAAATAAAACCAAAGCAATGAACGCAAAATAATTGAATTCGGATAGAGATTTACAAATTTTTACCTACCCATATTTCCTAAACATTTTTATCCTCGATCCATGTGTGATTAAATATTTGAAAATTCAGATATGTTTCGATAATCTGCGATTGCGGGATCTCAATACTCAGAGTGAAATTTTCTAGAGGTATTTTGCTTTCAGTACAAGGGGTTTTTGTCTCTTCCACGATTACATTNACCACTTTTCGTATTTGTAGTAAGATCGACAGGTTGTGAAAGCTTCGCAACATAAAAACAAAGCAATGAACGCAAAATAATTGAATTCGGATAGAGATTTACAAATTTTTACCTACCCATATTTCCTAAACATTTTTATCTTCGATCCATGTGTGATTAAATATTTGAAAATTCAGATATGTTTCGATAATCTGCGATTGCGGGATCTCAATAAGCGTTTTTGGAACAGTTGTGAGTTTCTTAGGACCAATCTGTGTCGGTGAAATCGTACCAGCCGTGGTATGCAAATACTTTCAAGAGTCGCAAATTGTCATGCATTAACAGTGAGCATAAGCTCAGACTCAATTCTTCCACTGAATCAGTGAGCTCAAGCTCAAGAAGTTGTACGGGAAATCGAGTCGAAGCTTAAGCTCACTTTTTATGCATGAGGCCCAATAGCTAAAGCATGTGAACTGATATTAAAGTAAACTAAGTATTTCACTTCTACCATTCCAAATGGTTTCTCAACTTCTACGCATACCTTAACAATGAAATTTTGCACGCATCGTAAGAAATGCTAATGATACTCAGAGTGAAATTTTCTAGAGGTATTTTGATTTCAGTACAAGGGGTTTTTGTCTCTTCCACGATTACATCATAAAGTGCCCAACTTGGCACTGCTAAGAATATTGTGTTGCCGCAACGGGCACGACCTGAAATAATATGGCAAAAACCAAAATCTTATTCTACTGATGCCGTTTTCTAAATATGCCAGCTAAGTGTAGAAAATGATTCTTCAGTTTTAATTTTTCCGATAGGTGGCGCAGAAGTTATTTACTGTCCGATTTACTTCAGAATACATATTAGATGCATAGGGGCACATAGACCTGCGTTTTTATTTTTCTCTCTGACATCAGGATTTTTTCAAAAGTATCTGGAAATTTTAAATATATGATTAATTCAAGCAATTATTTAAAAATTTCATTGCAGTTTTCAATCAATCATATCTTTTAAAAGCCCTCTTAAAAAATCCTGACGGCAGAGAGAAAAACTAAAAATGCAGTTTCACTATCTTTGGCCCATAGTATATTGATTGCTTCGTGTGATTTCAAATTTTTTGGTTTTTATCGCGCTAGGTTATATCTTTTATTGAAAGCATTAATTTTTAACCGACTTCACAAAGATGAGAAATTTATCAGTTCGTTGGAATATTTTTTTTATTATTATTTTTTATGCACGTTACCGAATAACTTTGGACCACGGTGTTACCTCACGGGTGGTCCCATACTAATTTGGTTTAAATCCGATCACTGGATCATGAAGAAATTAACGATAATCTTAAAATTTGATATGAGAATTGATGTCGGTTTTGTTTTTTGCTTAAAAATTACTTGTGAAATATTATTTACTGAGTTTTTTGAGTTTTATTTTTTTCTTGAAGTTATATTTTATCAAAAATTAACTCAAATTCTGACAGATTACACCTGGTAACATGGCTTCCAACTCGTGTTTTGAATTTCATAAAATTTAGTGGAAAACTTTGATCAAAGCTATCTGAGCGGTAATACCCACATAACGGCGCCCTAAAAAGCATGTTGCGGCCACAGATTTTCCAAACATTTGCTTCTGTGAACGGGGCCTTATTTTTTAGAGAAATCTTCTACTGTGAGTCATAGAACAACTCAAATCCTCTACACCTTGGGCTTGCAAGCACACCAGTATACCAAGTTTATAAAATATGTATAAAATACATAAAAAAAATTTCGAAAAGCACCTTTTTGATATTTTAAATTTTATAGCATACTTTTAGGCAAGTGGAAAGAAGTAATTAATTATTCTGTGAAATAGTAAGCGCATTATTACTATTATTTTTGTGTAAATGTAAATATCAAAAATTATGTGTATGCATTTGTTTTCAAAACTATAATTTAAGTAAAACCTCACACAAAAAAATTTAAAATAGAGAATATTGCAATAAAAAGCTGCATAGAAAATTAAGTTAGTGTAAAGCAAAGCACGTAAAGTAGATATACAAAATAGTAGCAAGACATACACAGCTCCAAAACCAAAAATTTGCCACAAAATCAACCAGAAAATTTGACTGAATGCTAGTTAGCGATCTAAAAATGAAATATGCGATTGTATAAATTTTCGAGGGAAATAAATATAGTGTTGGAGTAATAGCTGTATATTCAGTAGACTGCGGGAGAATAAAAAAAAAAACAACGGCGATTGGGCGGCGTCGTACTAGTACATGCACACATACATACACACATATTTTTAGGCGGCCATACGCGCTAGGCATATGTACGTTTCGTTGAGTGTAAATATGGCAGAGAACAGAGATATTCAGAAAGAAGCTTACATCATTCACAGCTAGTATAATAATTATCTGTAAAATAATTAAATTAAACAAAAAATTTTGCTTTAATAGCGAAACAGGCAAAATGTATCTACTACTTATGTATGGTAAAAAATGGTATGCAAATAAAGTGAAAGCACTTAAAGCAGCTTTCGACTAATCAATCTATTGTATGTGTATTGTAAATTTGCAAAACTTATTTTATAATTATGATTACAACTAATAGCTATTGTATGTTAAAAGCTAAGTAAAACAAAGGAAATTGCAATGATTGAGTAAAAAAGTAAGCTTGAATGTAAAAAGAAAAATAAAATAAATTGCAAATGAAGAAATACGCATATATACATACATAGATACATATGTACGTGCAAAAGAATATTATAATGAATTAAAAAAAAATCTTTCAATTGTAATGAGTAAAGGAATTATAATTATGAAAAAAATTATAATTATAATTAAAATTAAAACCAAAAATAAATGCAGAAAAGTAATGAAAATTTAACACTCAGTGTTTCCTTACCGTAGATACAGCAAACAACTTTAATTTGAGAAAGTTTAAATTTTTCAAGCACAAAACCTAATTTTCAGTTCATGCCTCTGTCAGCCAAGCTTTTCATTCACTCTCTATAGACATTCAGTCCTCCACAAAATGCACACCGATGTCCTCTGTTATTCTCCTGCGTTGATGTAGCATTTGCTTTTTGAGCTCACCCCCAGTGTTGCCAGAACTTTTTGAACGAACCGGCTAAATTGGCAAATAAAACCGGCTAAAATGTTTCAACTAAATTTCACATGTTTTATTTACATAAATCACGAGTAAAAATACTATTTCTTGGAGAGAAGTTACAAATTCGATCCGGAAAAAATTTTGCCAGCAAGGATTTGCAATTAGGAAAAACATATGACTGTGGCACATGGTTGGATTTTTTGTCGACGATAATTTGAATAAACAAGTTCGTTAAATTTAAAAATTTACAAACTGGAGCGATTTTAAAATGAAAAATGTAAGTTAATACTTGTTTACTTAATTAATTTAGTTAATTCCAATGATTTGAAAGTTATTCGGCAAAAAACAAACTGTATTCTTAATCGGAATGCAATCTCAACCCGAGTCGATATAGTAAACCCGACAAAGAAATTGAAACGTATGTTGAAGAAAGTCGGACTGGCAAGATATATACACGTAGATCCTGTTTTTTGCCCCTCTGAAAGAATTTTAAAAATTCTATACAAATTTCTTTTGTTTGAAATGCAACCGTGAACACTAGCTGGCAAAAAACTTGCAAATTTGCGTTCGTACAGAAAATTGCAATTGCAAAATTTTCTTACTATCTGATATTCTGAGTTATAATTCTCGCTGGATTTTCGACGAACAAACCTATTGTCTTCCCTACAAGGCCTTTTCAGACTGACCGATTCTCAATACACTCAAATAGAAACCAATACGCACAAAAAAAGGTTTATTTAAAAAAATACATATGTGTAAATAGTGCTTGAAAATATCAATTTTTTTCTTACCTTAAATCTTTGGGAGTGGGCAAAAATGATGTTTTGTAATTTAGGCAGAATTGACTATCTGGGAACACAATATCTACATGTAATATTTATTCTGTTTGTTGGCACTATATCCAAACACAAACGCATCTTAAGTGTCTTAACAGTGAAACAATTTCTTATTTTCTAAGTTTGCAAATAAAACTTCACACTTAAAATTAAGACATTTAAAAAAAAAAATAAGCGAAATCGGCCCAACTTCCTACAACCCTGCCTGACATGAAAATTTTTTCCACGATAAGGCTAGTGGCCATCTCTAACAGATTTTGGGTCGCTTAGTCAAAAATGGAAACATATATACATATTTGAAATTTAAGAAAACAAGGCAAATAGCAAATTCGGCTAAAAACGGCTAATTTTTTATGCAAAACGGCTAACAAATCGGCTGCCGGCTAAATCGAAATTTCCCCGGCTGTTTGCTATCGCAACCGGCTAAATCTAGCCGGAAAACGACTAAAATGGCAACACTGCTCACCCCACTATCGCCGCTCTTTAAATTCTTGCCGTGTTCCCACCGCTCTTCCTTGGTTCATTCGCCGCTGAATGCCACTACTGCTCAGCGTCTGTCTTGTTCGTCGTTTTGAATTTGTTTGACAATCATTAATCACTCGATGTGCGACAACTTCTGCACGGTTGAATGCTATCAGCAGACGACGCGTCGCTTGATGGTCTACCATCACCGTCCTGTAACGCCTCCACCTTTTGCGACTCGATTTGTTTGTACGCTTTGTAGGTGGGGGGTTCTGTTATTTACTAGTTTTCTTCGGTCAAAGTAATTTTGTTATTTGTTTGTGAATTTCCAGTTAAGTCCTGCAACAATAAAAATCGACCCAATTCAGATTACAGAAAATTTATGTATCTTCAAATGGTTTGTTCTAACCGAAATTGGCAATGCCTTAAGGATTACGAAGGTGTTGTGTAAGTAGTTAGTGAATTTTATGGAATTTAACACTGGTTACTTTGCCGGGTACATCAAACAACATGCCGACAGTCAGTTAGTTTAAGAAAATTACTTGTCACCTTGGTGTTTAGCCAGACTTATCTTCCAATGTCAGATCTGCACCTTTATGTTCTCACACAAATGATGAAACATATTGTTTTTGTGTTTTATTAGGAGGACCATGTTCATGGTGAATTTGCATAACCTGGCGAGAAGGGACCTTATTGGTCATATGGAGGTGTATAGGCCCATACCGAGCTGCGAGAAAACAGGCCTATGCTTATTTTATCAATATCTGTCTTGACATTGAAGTTCTTATGGCCTAAACATCTAATGAATCAGAGATAAATAAGTATTCAAACACTTGGTTTTGAGGATTTTATACACTAAGAAAAAAATTAATCAAATCCTCTTTGATTCAAGATAAAGCACATATGATTTGGCGCCAAACGACCTTTTTATGGATTTCGTTCAGCACTTCAGAGACGAAAAAAATAAAAATTATACGATTCATCTAACAAGATTCACAAGATTCCAACCCGGATCCTTCTGAAAGTTAAAACATATAAGCAAACAACTCTACTGGACTTATCTAAGGTAAATTTTAACTTTGAATCAAAGCAAGATCATGCGATTTCCCAGAATTCGACACACAATGAAAATCTAATTAATGGTGGACTTTCCAGGACTGAAGCCAGACGAATGGGGCTTAATACGTTGGTTCATTAAGAGCTTCAGTCTGTCACACAGCGATGTCGATATTTAGGAGCTCGTAAGCTATGTTTATAAAGCTCATTCTGGTGTACTTGAATGAAACTGCAAGTTCTTCTATGCTGCGCTGCTGTGCACTAAGTGTTTTCATCACACCAGCTCCTCGCCGACCTCTTTGTGCAACTCATGTCAGAGGAACGTGTGCACGTGATATCGATTGTTATTCATCCGGTTCGCATTAAAAAAGCGTTGTAGTATTGTCTTAATATTAATATAATCTGAGTGCTGAATGGGTGGGGAAAGTTTTATCTGTCATTCACATGGGAGTGGCCAGAAGTGATTCTTTTGCATTCGGTTCAAATCTCTGCGTAGATGCCAATCACCCATTTGGAAGCTAGCTAAAGTGAGAAGGCATAAAACCTTACACGCGCTGGGTTTGGGTTCCGGCACGTTAGAACTCCGCCCGATGAAAACAGAAAAACTTGCGCCGGATGAGACCCCCTTGTTTTTATAACGACCGAAGCAAATATATAAAGAACTACGATATCCGGACCCTTAATTGGGAACTTGAAAATGACTGGCTGCTTGATGTCCTCGAGAAGACAAAGGCTGACATCACTGCCATCAAATGAATGCAATGGACGGGGAAAGGCGACATCTACCTCAGCGCAAACTCGATGTTGGATTTGTGGTGAAAGAGAGACCCTGTCGCCGAGTACTATCGTTCAACCCGGTAGAAGAACATCTAGCCATAATCTGAATCAAAGCGAGATTCTGCAGCATCTCGCTCATTGCGCCCATGCACCGACCAAAGAGACAGACGCGACATCCAAGGATCTATTCTATGGGCGCTTGGAGCGTACATACGAGCGCTGCCCACGACAAGTTATAAAAATCGAACTTTGAGATTTCGATTTCAAGATGGGCAATAAAGGCGACAACAGCGGGTTCGGGTATCTAAGCATAGGATAGAACGTCTTATCGAGAGTGTTGTGTGAAAACCTGAAGCCTACCATCAACGTACTGGTCGGGCCTTATCTGTGTGATTTTATACCTGACAAACGCACCATAGATCGAATATAAATAATCCGCCAAATCTGTGAAAAGACTCGCAAGAATATGATCGAAGTTGTTTTTATGCCGCGATATTTGAATTTGGTTTCTTTTTGAAACTAATTCGGCTGTGTAAAATGACGTTTACCAATACCACCGGCTCCATCAGAATTGGGAAGGACCTCTCTGAGCCGTTTAATACCAAATGAACTTTCAGACAAAGTGGCTCCCTTTCATGTGATTTCTTAAGAACCACAGAACTGAACCGCTCTAGCACAATATTTTATAAGAGCGTACAATTGCTGGCGTATACCGACGACATCAATAATATCGGTAAAAACAAGTAAAAGCAGCGCTGTCTTCGGCTATGCCGAAGGCTTCATACCTTTCATGAACATCTGAAAACTTTACTTTAACAGATTACTGTATTTGAAAAAATGTATATATTCGCAGCACACATAGATAGACGAGTTACATATAAACAATTTTATATAGCACTACTCTAAGTGATTTTCACTGCTGTGTGATCGGTATGTAAACCGCTAACACA
>NW_016174711.1:0-10691 GCF_001687245.7 Rhagoletis zephyria
ATGAAGTGAACCACTAGATGTAAACTAAAATACAATTTAAAAAATTAAAGAAAATAAATGCTAATTCAAAAGAAATGTATGTATAGATGAAAAAGGTTCCACCAAATCATTTCAAAAATAAACAAAAAACAGCTAGCACAACAACAACTTCAAAATTCAAACGCCGCTCCTAAAATTAAAATGTCTGTTGGCACTACTGGCGAGCGATAAATTGACTACACGAAAAGTCTGAATCAGAAGAGCGGCAGCAAATCTACATAGAGATTTTTGTATTGTTGTTGTTGTGACAGTTTTAAATGAGCATGAAATTGGCGACGACACTTCAAAAGTGCATAAAATGCATGCAATGATGATAAACTATGTATTGTAATTCGAACTTTTCGTGTGTGAAATATACGCGAATTTTTATGTAGTAAAAAGGTAATTTGAACAAAAAATAATAAAATAAATAAATTACTTTCAAATAAATTACATAGCTTAAAATAAAAACAAAACTAAACAACACGACGCCATATAAAACAACAACTACTACTACACACGCACACACATAAACAACGTGGGCACGAACACGAAGTGAAAACTGTAAGGAAATATACATATGCATACATTATATATGTAAACTGCAAAACACTGCAGATTAGGTAAACTACGAAAAAAACAAAAACAAAAACACGACTATATTAAAAACAATTAAACGCACATTCATACGTACATACATAGATTCATATGTACATGTGTTGATACCAGTTGTGCAGCTATGCAGTTGCTGGAGGTATGAATGTTGTTAATGGCATACCAGATTACATGCACACACACACACACACACACACATGTAAACATTAAGCTACAATAAGAAGTAAATTTTAGTTTTTGTTTTTGTATAACATGATGGCCATTAGAAGAATTGTAAATTTGACGAACTTTGACGTTAAAAATGCGTTTTAACTTCAGCGTTTAAAACATTTTGCAAGCTCTGTGTTTACACATTTATTGTTCTAATTATTACATATTACTATTATTTGTATTATGATTTCGATTAGTTAACCATTTTTTGTTGTTCTTGTTTTCGTTTTATTAATATGATGATTTTATGTAAATTTGGTAATACATAATAATAATAATAACTTTGATATAATAATAAACAACTTAAATTAATATAATACAAATAATTTATATGCGCTCATAAGAAAAGAAATATTTATATTATGAACCAATAAAGGATGAAAACATAAAAACTATGGAAAACGAATTAAAAAATACTGATTTACATATTATAACTTTACTCTTTATACTCTCATTCAGTTCAGGCAGTTAGCTCTCAATTTTCGTACTGAAAATCTATAGTTAACTTCCGAATGTGAGTGAGTAACTCTCTTCTGTGAAAACGGCACTAGCATGTGTGGAAATAAAATTTATAAGGCGAGTAGTAAGCGGATACAAAAATATGGTGGGGCAAAAACTTTTTGCGATAACTTGCAAGTGCATGAGCTGGTACTGAGGATGATTTTTAATGAGCTCGAACAACGTACGAGCACAATTTTACGATACAAAATGAGCTCAACGCCTCAATGTCGCCAGCTTAGAGTGCAAACTTGCTAAGTCCATTTTTTATCTTACAGGAGGAAAAAAACTTCTTATAGCCTTTTTCATCAAGTATCTCGCAAATTGTTGAATACAAAATTTTACGTGTTTAAGGCAAAGCGAAACTCCATACGAATAGAAAGGAATCGATCTTTATTAAAAGGTTTCATATGGTATGGATTTTCAGTGCCTCTTTTGGACTTCTTGCTTCCTATATCAAAATATGAGTTGTCATAAAAAGTTTACTTAGCAACTTTTCGCTCTAAGCTAGCGATATGTACATACTTACATTATTCTCTTCGAGCGCTGACCGAATGCTTCAAACAAAATGCAAGTTTTCTGCTACCCACTGTGGTCAAGGTAAGGCATCTTTTGTTTTTTGCCTGACTACGTTAATTTGTGTGATCTCTTTGAAGTGCTTACAAATAGCATAGATACAACATTATACATACACATGTATACATACTGGATACCTTTAAGAAACTGGGCAGTTTTAGTTCAGTCGAATGCAGTATAGTCGGGTTTTTCGCTTTCGAAAGTTTTTTTAAGAATTTGTTTTTTTTTTATCAAAATAATAAAAATAAATAAAAAATCAGGCTATTCATTTAAACTGGTAAACCATCTATCAAAACGTTGTATTGGAAATCGTTTGCACAAATTGCGATAAATTCGTGTGTAAACAAATGCGGTAAAGTCAAGCGAAGTGTAAATTATAAATCTAACTTATTTTTAGCGAAAATATTGACATTTATAAAAAAAATGTGAGAATTTATTTATAACAAGTAATTTTTAAGCAGAAAACATAACCGCCTCATTTCTCACACATATAAAAATTTAGGAGTACCGTTAATTTCTTCATGATCCAATGATCGCATCTAAACCAAATCATTGTCACAATCGCTTTACGTGGTCCAAAGTTATGCATACATAAAAAAAAAAAAAAAATATTGCGACGAATTGGTAACCTCCTCCTCCTTTCTGGAAGTCGGTTAAAAATTAAGAAATTTTTGAATTTGTTTCCCTCAACACATTTAATTGGTAAGCACTACCCCACATGTATCTACATTTAATACCAACTAGCATATGGGCGCATAGCATATTTGTGCTGATTTTAAATTCGTTTGCCATTAAGAAAAAATCCACTTATGTATGTGTGTGTGAGAGAAATCGTCGTCGTTAGGAATATAAAAGAGCTTTAACTAAAAACGTTTTAATGGGTAATAGATCGAACTCAAAATGTAATAGCTTTTAAAAAGCTTAGTTTTTGAACCGTTGTAGTTGTAGAGTGATTGAAGAAAAAATCACAAGAAATCGCTTTTAAATAGTTTCTCTCTATTTTACTTAGTACTGGCATGGGTTTATTTACGCAAAATACTTACGTATATGCGCCAAATTTTTTACGTTGCCGTCCAAAATAAAAAACAAAAAAAAACTTACAAAATCCTTGAACGTTTTTCTATAAACTTTATGGCTTTCAGAATGAAATGGTTTTAAATACATTTAACATGGTTGTGTATCGGTTTATGTAGATATGTGTATATACCTACATAGCAGCAGTCTGCGGTGTTAGTATATGTATATTTCCAAAGTATGTAAATAAAATATTCGAAATTTTTCTGACCAAACCACCAAACCTGATGAAAATCCTTTACTTACAACTTAATCCGTTAACTACTTTTTCAAGTAAACTTATACGGCTTTCCCACTAGGCATTGAAACTACAAAAAAAAAAAAAAATGGGTTGCGGGAACCGACAGAAGAGCTGGCAGCCATTTCGGTATACTTGCCTCGAAAAAAGTTTTCGAAATGAGCCGTTCTTTTAGTTAAGGAGCAAAATATCTTCAAAAATTTATGCAAATTTCGGCATTGCCACTGTCGTTCACATCGTGACCCCTCCCTAGTTCCATCTCGAAATAAAATATAAAATAAAAACTGTTCAGCTTTAACAGCTCGAACATAAAATGTTTACAAATATTTCTAATGCGGGGAGCAGAAATGAGTGCACGGGAATTTTTTTTTAAACATTTGCATGACTTTGTAGGTAAACTATTTTTTTATTGTTTCATAAAAATATGGTCCATGCTTTGTCCAAACTTTATACAGAGCTTAGAAAAAATTAAAAAATTTTCATTAAAATTTCAACTTTTTAATCTGATTTTTTTTTTAGTATGCAGGTTGATAGCCCATTCAATTTTGTATAATAAAGTGTAAGTTTTAAGAATCTGCAAAATCGGGTTGATTTTTAATAATTTTTCTGATGCCTTTTTGTACTGTTTTCCATGCAAGTATGAATTTCTTACGGTAAAGAATTCGCAATTCCATTTGGAATGAAAATTAAAAAAATCAAAGCCAGTTTTTATAAATTGCACTTGTTATATGAAAAACCGCAAAAGCTGCTGGCAAAAAAAAAAATATTAAAAATCAACGCGATTTTGCAGTCGCTACAAACTTGCACTTTATTATATTAAAATTTAATGGGCCACCCAACTGCATACTCAGATTCTAAAAGGTTTAAATTTTAATGAAAATGTGTTAAATTTTTCTCAGCTCTGTATAAAGTTTGAAGGTTTTTTATGAAAAAACTAACAAACAAAAATTTACTTTCAAAACCTTGAAACCGGGAAACCTCCGATTGTATGTACGTATGTATTTCTATTTGTGGAACAGCATCAAGAGGGCCCCCACAAATTGAAGGTCACACAATTAATAAAAGTGTGAGCACTAAATAAATGTTTTTTGTTTACTTATAAGTACATAATATTGAAAAACGGTCTATCTCAGAAATGGGTTGAGGAACGCCCTATCCCAGCTGTCGATTCAAAAACGCCCTATCTCAGCACATTTTCAATGTGTTTTGTTTAAGATGTTTTATGAAAAAAATATATATATATTAGTCTCGACTTTTTCCATTTCAGTGACGATGTTTGCTACCTTTTTTTACATTTCACGGTGACGATATCGATGGCTGAGTGAAAGATCGACCTACTCCAGAATTTGACTGAATTTCAGAATTTTATTGAAAAACGCCCTATCTCAGAAATCGGTTCAAAAACGCCCTATCTCACTTCAAATGTATTGAAAATGTGCTGATATAGGGCGTTTTTGAATCGGCAGCTGAGATAGAGCATTTTTGAAACGAATTCTGAAATAGGGCGTTCGTCAACCAAATTCTGAAATAGGGCATTCTTGAAAAGTTTTTTGAGAACTGGCTGCCGAGATAAGTCGTTGTTCCAGTCGATATGTGGATATGTATGCCTGATATATCGATGCCTGAGTGGAAGATCGACCTATCTCGGTAGCCAATTCGAAAACGCCCTATCTCAGAAAATTTTTCAACAGCGCCCTATTTCAGAATTAGTTTTTTAAACTATAATTTTTTATTATTTTTCTAGATATGGGGTTTTGCATTTTTAATAAACTTATATTAAAGTCATAGATGGGCAGCAAAAATAAAGGTTTCTGTTAGTGAAATTTATTTTGCATTACTAGTAAAATTTTACTGATTACACAAAATATTTACTGATAGTTAAAAATCAACCGAAATCACAATTGAAAACGTTTCAATAAAATACAGTACGCCAAAACACTCATAAGCACCTGTGGAACGGTTGTTTTCATTCGCTGTAGATTTTTAAATGCTTGTCTTATGAAAAACCAAGCGTATATAGAAGGTATGCTTAAAATAAATACATGATTAAAAAAATATATATATATCGCATTTTTTAATTTTTTCTTTAATCTACACCTTTTCCAACAGTATTTCAGAAAAACACGAATGAATTTCAGAAAAGCACAACTGTATTCTAAAAATATTTTTCTGAAATACATTTTTGCTTTTCTGAAACACATTTGTGTTCTTCTAAAATACTGTTGGAAAAGGTGTAGTGCTTGTGCATTGACTTTTAATTACCAGTAAATGGTTGGAGTAGTCAGTAAAAATTTAACGATAATGAATTTTAAATTTTGACTGCAATTTTTTTTAGTGTGTACTAATGCTTTATGATGCATATAATATATATATTACAGTGAGCTTATGTATGACTAAACCACAACTACCTAAAAAAAATGTAGGTTCGTAACTTAAAACTCAAAGATTGTATGACCCCTTTTAAGAATCCCTCCGCAGAGAATCGAATGTGTTTGAGGTTTGGGTTTTTGCTTCTCCCGTAAAAAAATGAAAATTTCTGTTGGGACCTTCTACATTTGAGGCCATAAGGGCCAGGGGAGACTAACTGATATTTCAAAAAAAAGTTGAGGTGCCCCTTAAAATACGTTACTAGAATCGAAACGGTAATAGCCCGAGGCTTTTTTTTTGCTATTATTTTTTTATTGATCCGTCTTTCTCATATTACTTAAAAAAAAAATTTTTGGTAGATAGGCCCTCTGGCCCTCATGGCCTCATTTCATCAACGATATGGATGTATGTATGTATTTAATATGTTACATATGTGCATGCATATTTATTCATATACGATCAATCGCATTTAAAAAATCTTTAACAATCCCAAATGTCTACATATAACGTCTTCATACTAAATTGTAATAAAACGAGTTAATTAGTGATAAAATTTGTTCTCCAAAAAAAAAAACCAAAAACAAATGAAATCGCTTTTTGAAAACTTTGGTTTCATCGGCGGCCCGAACCGAATAAATTTTCTTTGGATTTCAAAGAACGATTTCGCACCTGAAAAAAAACAAAAGAAAGCTGCGTAGAACACACCCATACATTTGTCCTCTGTACCAGTCTGTGTGTGTGAACTTCATGCAGTAGCTTTCAGTAGCTTTTACACTAATTAACATAACACTCAAAGTGTTATTTAAATAAAATCACAAGGATATAAAGCTGGGCTTGGATTCCCATGATGGATTAGCCTCTGCTCTGCGGATCTCAAATCAAGCTACATGGAAAATAAAAAATTAAATCCATTCAACTATTAGAATGATTTTTATTTATTTGTTAAAATGGTTAATAAAAGCAACGTACATTATTGTATTTTGTATTTTTATAAATGAAAAGCACATCAACCTATAATTTTTATAAAGAAAAAAAAAACAAAGAAAAAAATTTAGTATGAGAAATGCATTTTCTTACGTGGCCACTAAACATTTTTACATTCCATAATCGTTCAAGAAACATTTTAAATGTAGAATTGAAATCAAGATTACTACATCGAGAGCAAACACCGTTGATTCGGCGCCAAAATCCTTTTTATAGAATGCACTTATAGAATCCAGTCCAATATATGGCTACCGTAGACATTATTGAACAGTCAGTATGTGCGATTGCGCTCGATAAAAGGGGAAAGGCAATTAAAAAATCTTTTTTTTTTTATTTGTTGCGAATTCGAACTATTAGATCAGAATAATCTTTGAATGAAATCAGCGATTGAAATAGTTCCCACGTGTGAGATATTATGTTGTGGGTTCAAAGGACAGCCCAAAGCTTCCCAAATCCAATGAGAGCATCCAATTATTCTTGCTAATAAATAGGTCCGACTTAAAAAGTTGACTTCACTTTCGCTGAACCAAAAATCATGCGGTAAAGGCAAGTGTCACTAACACTTTCAAAATGGTTTTCAAATAAAACACTTTGATTTGTATACAGAATTCTTTCCATTTTATAGTTTTACATTTGATCTATCGAGCAGTGGACGATCGCTTCAGCAATGAGCCACTTTTGAAGCGTTTCGTTAGCTGCGCGAATAATAAACAATGGCGGCGACGTAGGAAAACTGCATTGATGAGAAGCTCGTCGACAATAAGTTATTTATAACGGTAACTTATTTCGAAAATTAAATGCTAAATAATTAAAACCAATGCTAAATTGATTTCATACATACTTAAGAAATAATATGCATATAGATACACGCACACACAAAAACACCGATAATATTTATATAAATGTGTAATTACTTAAGGCAAATACTTACGAGTTCCAAAGTGGTTTGCGCAAATCGCAAATCAACACATTCTGGAATATGGAATGAAATGAAGCAAAACCGTAAGCAGGCCAATACTGATGAAGATTATTATTATAACTACATAATGAAAAATCGAAAAGCAAAAATCCACAAAATCAAAAACATATTTTTAGGGGATTCACAAGACGTAAAATCTTAAGCTTAACATTTTTTTTTAATGTAAAATAACGGCTAAAATGATTTTAGCGGATTTCTAACTGCACCGAAATGTTTTTAAACTGATAAATATATATATATATAATTAACCATTTTAGCCGTTATTTTAGGCTTAAGATTTTACGACGGTTAACACATCTTGTGAATCCCCTAATTAATAATCAATAAAACAATTGTAAGAACTCATCAATAAATCAAACAAAAAAAAAACAAGAAATCAATCCATATAAACGCATTAAATTAGGCAACTGCAATATAAAACTGTATGAAATTGAAATTGTAAACCAAAGCTCCAAATCGAAATGTATCTACTTTAACGATAATTCAATAATAATTGACGTCGCGGCTATCGCTTCGATTAGCTGTATTTGGTCCAAATCCAGAGATAGAAACTATTTATGTATGTACACTTATACACGCGTGTGTGATGTGTATACCACCGCCATTACGAGATTGAACAGAAAGCATATACATACATACATACATACACACATAGTATGTATTTAGAAAAAATTGCCAATGGCCTGAAGAAGAAGTTTCACGAACGGGGATCGGCCGATGCTTTGAAGACCGCAAACACCGCCGTTTGCGCGAGTTAGTGATTCGCTCGGGTGATTGTTTGTAATTTCTAATAGTGGGAGTGCTTTTTATAATCACATATGTAAATGTGCATGCATACATATAAAAAAAAAAACAAATTAAACAAATTATGTAATAACCGTAAGACCATAATGCTTTACCAAAGTGATTTGTATGTATCTATAAAAAAAAAACAAAAAAATATCGTTTTCGTTTGTGTGTTTCATATGAATTTTTATTTGGAAATCTAATGCATAAAATTAAATTATCTAATTGCAAGAGCGAGCATACTAAAACTTAATTATTAATTATGTAAAATGCCCGACAAGTTTAAATTAAATTGAAAAACTAAATCGCAAAATTACCAATGACAAAAACTAAACTAAAGAAGGTAAATAGTTAATAGTTAAAGTCACTAGCAACTATGTATTATTTATCAATAATTATGTATGTATATTTTTTACCCTTGGGAATTGATAACTGATACACAACATAAAAAGGAGTAAATCTACATACATACATACATACATAAATCTAAAAATAAAAGGAAAGCTGTAGTATGTTTGTATTACAGAAAATTTGAATAAGTAAGAAAAATAAACGCAAATGGAGTAAGAAAGTAAAAAAAAAAAAACAAAAACAAAAAATATATTAGATAATTAAAGAAAATTATCTATGTACACTCAATATAATAAAACCAATATGAATAACATAAAAGTGTGGTGTTTTAATTGAAAATTAGTGTGCGGTAAATACTGGAGAATTTTTGCCTGAAGTGAGGGCAAAAAGATTCACCATCCAATGGCTTTACATACTTAGTATAAAGGAAAGCCGAGATTTTTTGTGCGCGGTAATCTCGAAAACTACTGAACGGATTTTGACGAGATTTTCTCTAGTATACTCTGTATCGATAGGAGAGTGACCTTTTTTACTTAGATTTCTAATAGGGTTGCCATCTGTCTAAAAAACTAAATCAAATATACATATATAAATAAAAGGGCTCGGCTTTTGGATGTTCAATAATGTAGATATTACTTTTTGAGTAGGGTTGCCACTTTTTAAAAATTATAAGATCTCCATTTGTTTGTAAAAACTGAGTTACCAAGTGAAAGGATATGATCTCTGCATGTGCAATAAGTTTTCATTTTTTGTTTGAGTGGGGTTGCCATCTATTTTTAAAATTATGTATGTATAATACGCGAGGGCATTTTTTGTTAATGACATAAGATTTGCACAGTTCATTCGGTTTAAAAAAAAGTGCGGTGTCAAAGGAAAAGGCTTGACCTTCCGATTTGCAGTAGGGTTTTATTTTTCGAAGAGGGTTGCAACCTGTGCGAAAAATTAAAAAATGTGAGCTGAAAATGAAAGGCCTTGGTATTCAAATGCGCAATTATATAAACTTTTTTTTAGTACGCTTGCAACCTGTTTTATTGTCAATCGCATTTTATTTAATATTTACACATTCAGCGCGTGGCGAAGCCTCGCGTATACGAGGCCGGCTAGTACGTCTATACATATAGGAGTATTATATATATGTATGGTCGGAATAGACGAGATGGGGTTTGTATACAAAAGTAATGCAATGCAACAACACACAAAGTCGGCAGGTCGTATGTGTAATTCCAATGTCCCGTTACGTAACACTTGCGTGACAAAATGTAAAAAAATGAAAAGACGTTACAAAACGCAGAAATGGATTTTGAAATGGGGTACTTGCAAAATTGCAAAACTCTGCGAATTGGGCAAGACTATTTGTATAAATTTTTTTTGGTAATATTATCAATATTTAAGGTTAATGTTGCAAGTTTTTAAATTTATAAATCTTCTCTAGTTTTTGCTTAATCAGCTGAACTATCTGGCGTGGCGTTACCTGATGTTCTTCTTCTTCTTCTTTATTGGCGCTGTAACCGCCTGAGCGATTTTGGCCAAGTGCAAAACAGCACGCCAGTCATTTCTCTTCTGTGCCAACAAGTGATGCTAAGTCCTTCTTCACCTGGTCTTTGCAACACAGAGTAAAAATAAGGAAAGCTTTCCAAGAATTAAACGTACTAGGTTTTAAGGCTCACTGATCTCGACTTTTATATTACATTCACACTTTTTGAACTGTCATTTTCAGTTGTGTAACAAATTTTAATTGCTTAGCCAAATTAATGATTTATTGTTTTTGAGGGAACATATTTGAAATGAATTGATGATCAAATTATGAAATAATAATAGTACTTTACATATTTATGAATGGGGGATAGATGGGGCCGTGTTCTATATGTTGAACCCAAACAACTAGCCAGGCCTCCTAGTTTTTTTAAGTTTTTTTTTCACTTTATACGAATTTCGTAATTTCCAAAACTTCAGTTCTCATTTTTAAATAAAGTTATTCAGGTTTGAAAACTCAAT
>NW_016174712.1:0-10690 GCF_001687245.7 Rhagoletis zephyria
AGGTTGCCAGCACTCTAGTCGTAGCGCCGTGAGTGTGTGTGTGTGTTCGAAGTAAATACACGAAAATAGTGTGTTTTATTTGGTGGGGGTTAGTGGGACCTTCGCCGGACTCTGGATCGGCTGAGTTCACCACAGCCTTTAACAAAACCCACCTCATACCCTTTAAAATTCAATTTCGTTTGTTGCGATTCGATTGTTCCTTCTCCAGATGTACCAGTTTCGCAAGCATGAATGTGTATTTATTTATACATGTAAATATTGCTTATTTTTTTACTTTTGTTTACCACAAACTGGTATGAAAAAGAGTATCTTTTGATAAAAAAAAAAAATTTAGTGCTTTTAGTGCGCTAAAACGCTCTTTTTTCCAAGGTTTGTGTGCTTTTTGAAACTGGAAAGTTGGCAACACTGGTTATGGAGTCGATCACGACGATAACGATGTTGAACCTGCAGTTAGTGTTAACCAGATATTGAGAAACTGGCCCTAAGGCGCTTAAAGCAAGTGAAGCAAAGCTGCCAGTTTGACAGTTCTCAAAGCGAAGCAAGCAAAGCAAGCCTGCACTGGGCCAGCGCCTTAAGATTACTGTAATCGTATTTATGAAATACATGATTACAAATATCGTAATTGTAATCCAAAAAATTTTAAACAGTAATTGTAATCATGCAAATTACTATTACGAATACTTTGATTGTAATCATAAAAATATTATGATTACAATTAATGTAATCATATTTAAGAAAATTTTAAGAAAATTTAGCAGTTAAGTAAATGAGCGGAGCTTTCTCCGAAAAGTATGTAAAAGTGATTAAAAGTTGAAGTAATACAGTTACACCGCAGCCGCTGTTGTATGACGGTTAGCAGTGCGCGTTACCATTCCGCAAGGTCTGTATTCAAGCCCGCTTCAACCTAAAATAAAAAAATTTAAAAAAAACGTTTTTTTCTAATAGCGGGCGCCCTTCGGCAGGCAATGGTAAACATCCGAGTGTATATCTGTCATGAAAAACAGCTTCTCCTAAATATACAATCGCCTTTCGGGTCGAGTAGAACTTAAGGCATTGGCCCAATGTACGCTTGCTTTGCTTGCTTCGCTTTGAGAACTGTCAAACATTTTTTGTACTCTACTAAAATGTATGAAAGTTGGCCAAAGTAAGTAAAGTGAAGTAAAGCTGCCACTTGCTTTAAGCGCCTTAAAGTTTGAAATAGGCAAATGCTTTATTTGAAAGCGTTTTGTAGGCTTTTGACAAAGGGTATATTCCCGTTCTAAATAAATTCAAATAAACTGCTGCACGTGTTTATGAACAAAAATTTGTTTGCTTAATTAAAAAACTATATAATATAAGTACATACTTAATTCAAAGTTTGATAAAAATTATTCTGTTTCCAAATTTATATTTAATATATCGCTAGCTGAAAAGTTGCTAAGTCCATTTTTACAAATTTTACAGGAACCTTGAATACAAGATTTTGCGTGTTTAAAGCAAAGCAAAACTCCATACGAATCAGAACGATTGGATCTTTATTAAAAGATTTCGTGTTATTTTGGCCTTATCGGATTTCCGGACCCTCTTTTGGACTTAGAAAATTTCCCTTTCATTGAATATAAACGAGAAAATATAAAAGAAATACCGTAATCCTTAATTTCTCTTGCTTTCTATATCAAAATATGAAGAATCACAAAATGCGGGCTTAGCAGTTTTTTACACAAAGCTAGCGATATTTATGATGTCAAACTACTGGTCAGTCGTCTTTTGAAAAATTGGATATGCAAAAATTAATTCGCATTAATTTAAAAACAAATTTGAAAAGATTGTCTTGTTTTTTTTGTTAATTTTCTGGAATTTTGCGGGAAAATTATTTTTAGTGTATGGGAACAGACCTTGACTTTTTAACTACACAACTGGTAGCTTTGACAGCGTTCCAAGCCTCTATTTGGCCAAAGCAGTTTTTGAAGTAAATCAAAGCAAATTAAGGTAAGTAAGGAGTGCAAAGCAAGCCTGCATTGGGCCTGCGCCTTTAGATCCCTCCGCGTTGTGTGACAACATTAAAATCAAACTTTATTGGAAATACTGCGACCACGAGACTGTGTAGAATATTACAACTATTTCAAAAAAATATGCGAATTTATAATTTAAAACCATTTTGGTGTATAAAAATCCATATTTTCTTTAGGCAAAACTGGTTTCTCGAATACTGTAATCGTCATATCGATTACTTTAATTCTAATCCTAATAATTTAACGATTACGACAACTGTAATCGTTATCCTTAATCTCATATTACAATTACGGTAATTGTAATCTTAAAACTTTTAGGATTACGATTACTATAATCGTTACATATTAGGTGCAATCCCGTATTCCTCGGACTCGGACTAGTAAAACTGTCAAAAAATAAAAATTCACTCAGAGCGAGAGAGTAACATTGAAAAGTACGGGATCGCTTTCTAGTAAAAAATGGTAACTTCTGTCAACTTCAACATAACCTCCAAATTTTGGTTGTAAATTTTTGCTTATTTTGTATGTAAACGCACTCAGCTCACACTTGTAAATAACCAAAAACACTTTCAAATTCATTAGAATCCACTTAAACAAGTA
Source organism: Rhagoletis zephyria (assembly GCF_001687245.7). Lineage (NCBI taxonomy): Eukaryota > Metazoa > Arthropoda > Insecta > Diptera > Tephritidae > Rhagoletis > Rhagoletis zephyria. The sequence continues at coordinate 2,592 of NW_016174712.1, forward strand.
ATTAAATACTTTTCAACATGAATTAGCAGAGTGCACTTTTCTTTTGTTTACAATTTGGTTGCCAAACACACTACAGCTGATCGTTGACACATTTACCAGAATTTACCAGCAAAAAATTCTCGGACTAAAACTGGTAACTTCTGACAGAGAGAGAACCGTATTTACTCTCTTTTTTGTCCTCTCAATAGTCAGAGAACCGAGTACGGGATCGATTTCCAGTAAAATCTGACTGATTCTGACTATTTCTGACTAGTCCGGACTCGTACGGGATCGCAACTATTATATATAAGTAATTGTTAATAATGACTTTTGCTAAGATTTCAAAATCAAAAGTTATCAAAACAAATTCTATGGGACCACAGTATACAGTAAACCAGCCATTGACAATATGCTTATTTGAAAATTAATACATGAAATATTGTGCATGTATAGGATTATTTTGTCATTAACCCATAGGCAATGACTGGTGAAAAAGTACCCCCAAATGTTTGTTGATATATTTGAAATGTAAATTTTGACAGCGAAATTCGTAAACAAAAAATAATAAAACAAAAATATTGTTGATGGGAGGTGGTCGTGGTTATAGACAGATTTCACCAAAATTTAATACTATCCTAAATTATACCAAAGGCAACTTCGGCACCGACTTTCGTTAAAATATCTAAATTTTGTTCGAGTTAGCGTGTTTACAAACAGATACCAATTCATTTCATTTCGTCATTCTGAATATTTTGATAAATATGTATGTAATAATATGTGTATATACATTTTATACCGTTGAAAAACGGCCTTGCTTATCTGCATAAACCTTTCCTGCATTAGTTCGAGCGTCGATATATAACTTTGGGTACATGTTTCATAAAAACTTTGGAGATCTCCACTATAACAGTGGTATATTTTTAAATTAGAGAGTTCTACCTTTAAGCTAAGTAATACTTGTTTTACTCCCTAATTTATGGGTCCATTTTCCAAAATCAGCCCACCATTATTGACTCAAAGTTGTGTTTGGAACCAGATATGACTTATGTAGGAACTGCATCCGGTTATAATCGCTTACGCTGCAAGCCTGATTTGCTAGGAATTTTGTTTTTCTCGTTGTTTTATTTAAAGTGACTTGGAAATATTTGCCACTATAAGAAAATATTGAAATTGGATTTCATTTGGGTTAAAGAAAACGACAGCTGTGAAAAAATATCAACCAATACATTCAAATACATTGTTAAATAAGCATATTTACATTTTTTGTTTTGCCTATCTGGATACTGTGTATGGGACTATGAAATATTTTTTTCTACTTTTTACTTCTTTTCTAGAAGCGTGGTATATCAAGATGTTATTTTATATTTTTTAATATAATTAAGGGCGAAACTGACTGTTCGTCTCTTTTAGAAGGGATTAAATTTTGTGTCCCTTCCAGGGCTTTACGTAGTAAATGTCCACTCGATTTAGATAGATGCAGAACTAACTATGGGTACAATGCCCAATAGCTCGATCTGTTCGTAAACTCAAAGAGATCTCGAATTCTATTGATCTTCATTTTACAACGCTTTTATAAACTTGCAATGTTGTATGTCCAGACCACCATACTATAAATATAGCAAAGGTATGTATGGCAAACCTAGTCTAGATATCAACCTCGTCGTAGGTATCATATCAAAGACATACAATTACAAAAACTCTAGAGATAGACGTCGCCTCGCCAGAAGAAGTTAAAAATATTTCTTTAAATTAAATTAATTGCTGCTATATGTATGTATGTACATATGTAGGCATATACTAAATGTGATCAAACAACATTTTGCCTGCATAGTCTTCTGTTCTCTTCTCACTGCAAGTTGAATTATTTTAGTATCTATTGCAAAATTTTATACAGACAAGACTAAAAAGTATAAAATAAATTAAAAATAAACTTTTTAATGTACCACGCTTTTATAAATGGACTAAAATTAGAAAATAATATTTCTCAGTTCCACAGAACTTGTTTTGTTGGTAACTTTTGATTTTGAAATTTTAGCAAAAGTCATTTTAAACTATTTATAAGATTGAAAATGAAAAGCGTGGGGCTCATGTAATAGGCCTGATTTGAAATTTAAGAGTAATATATGTATGTATGTGGGTATATTAATAACGACCGCTTAAAATCGATCTCAAATTTGTACTTTCGCTGTAGAAATTTAAGGTCTATGTTATGTATGTAGTTTGAATATTGTCAATTAAATCTAATCCCAATAAACATTTTGGCGAACGTTCGAAAATGCCCTTCTATAGCCAGTATAAATATCGAACTGAGAACCAACTCATAACCAACCTTAGTTTTCCAACGTTTATAGTATATTGGAAATACACTCGAAATGGGTTCGAAAAAAAATGGAAACCATAGTAACAACAGAGAAAGTGATATAAGAAAATCACTCTCTCGCATTAAAATTCCAATTCGATAATGGGCTGGATTTCGAATTTATAACGAAGAGAAAATACATTGGATAACCAAGGTGACGTTTTGCTGGAGAATGGCCTAGTTCTCAAATCGAATACTAACCTATTTCACATTCGTTATCGAAGGTGAGACTCGAAAAAATATTGGTTTTAGAATAATTTTCGAATTGTTAACCAAGCCGAATGTTTATTGGGATGCCTGGTATCATGATACAAAAAAGAATGTAGTTTCAATAAACAACTTTTTGATTAAAAAACAGATTTTTGACAATTGCTCAATTGTAATAAATTCGAAGCGGCGTTACCCAATTGTAAGTTTTTTGGTGTGGGAGATTTTATATCCTAAATTTGGGATTAGAGCTGTAGCAAACCGTATGTATTCGTTACTGAGTAACGAATACAACCCCTGACTCGAAGTACCGAATCGTTACTCACATAATAATCTCGTTACTCGCATGTTCCGTATATGCACCATCAACGCCAATCAATACAACAAAACATATTGTGCGGTAACGAAACTGTTTTTCGTATCGATACTGAAGTGTGTTGCGTGTGTTTGTACGCACATGCATGCATGATCCGTGTGAGGTGCAAGTGCTTGATTGTATCAAATTATTCGAATCGATACAAAACTATGTTGGTGTATACATATGTATGTATATATGTATGTACAAGTATGTATATGTATGAACGAACATTTCCTTACGCTGCAAGAATCGTTACGATGATTCTTGTGAGGTACAAGTGCTTGTGGTACCGAATCGTTACTCACATAATAATCTCGTTACTCGCATGTTCCGTATATGCACCATCAACGTCAATCAATACAACACAACATATTGTGCGGTAACGAAACTGTTTTTCGTATCGATACTGAAGTGTGTTGCGTGTGTTTGTACGTACATGCCCAGTAGAAATCGGTTGTATGCATTCTTGAAGGATGCTTGCTATATGAGTGAATTAGTGTGAACAGTTCATGCGTAGTCATGAATTTCGACGAATAAATTCAAATTCTAGCGAATTGCAAGCGAATGTACGTTGTCGTTGTTTTAAGTACATTTCTAGATAAATTTGAAGTGGAATTTTTGTAATATTTTCTGTCTTGTACAAAAATTTTAGTGAAACGGGCTTTTACAAGATATGCATTTGCTACTTGTTTGTACATATGTCCCCGTATATTAAAATGTATCAGAAAAGTAGCATTTACATATGGGGATACATATCTTGTAAGAATGCTTTAATTTCTGTTCCATTAATGCAATTTTGTATGTTTGAAACATTAATACAGCCATATGCATACAGCAGTAGTACAAGTGTATGGTTAGAGTACGCATACGCTCTGAGAAACCAGGCGTGTTAAATGGAAATGAAGGTTCATTTATACTGGCATGTATACACAGCAGCAAGCTCATGCCACCAACAGCGATGTTGTATGCTTAAGATTTCTACTGGGTGCATGCATGATTCGTGTGAGGTACAAGCAGCCATGGAATTTCAAAATTTCAAAATGTGCCTAATGGTCTTCAAAAATTGTGCCGAAAAGAATATGAAGTTCCACAAAATTAAATTTCTTTTATAGTAATTATTTTTTAATATAAAAATTATTAATTAACTAAATTATTACAGTAATTTTTATGAGGGAGTCTTTATAAGCGGCATACACGGTGCGTCTGAATCGCGAGTCGGTTTGGATGTGTTAAGTAAAAATAATTATGTGTTTGTTACACCGACATAAGTCTGGTATGACTCTGAATGACTCAACTGTGTGTAGTCGAAAGGCGAGTGAACACGTACACAGTTGACTCGCGAGTCAGACGCACCGTCTATGATGTATTAGACATAAAACATAAATTCATAGTAAAATTACACAGAATTCCAATTACGGAAGGGAAATACATCGAAGTACAGCTATTCTGACATTATTACACTCATATGTATGTACCTATATGCGAAATAATGGCAGTAAGACATTTTGACCAGTTTCGCCTATTATTTTCATTGATTATTTTTTAATTGATTTCAAATAAAAGTCCAATTCATAATTTAATAAGCACAATAAATGTACACGCATCGGCATTTCAAACTTTGTACACCTTTGCAAAAAAATACTTTGAATTCAGAATTTTTGGGGAGATTCCAAGTTTTCAATGTTATGAATTTTTTCCATATAAAGTGTGTTCGAAATTTTTTTAAATGGATCAAAATGTATAACACCTTCAGAAAAAAATATCAAAAATTATCGGGATATTGCAGAAACTTGCACTTTCATTTAATAAACTATAAAAAAAATTCTGAATTAAAAGCTTGTTGTGGCGAAAACTTACTTTTCGTACTGCATATTCACAACAGAATTCAGAGGTCTGCAAATAATTCTCACAGCCCTTATTTTAATTTGTAAGTGCTCTTAATTTTCAGTTTTAGTAATTTTTTAATCTATAATGTTGTATGTAATTTTATGTTATATATGGCATTTTATGCTAAACTTCTATATTTTATGATTGTGCCAAAACAGGATGAATTGTACCAAAAGTGCCTTTGAGAATGTAAGGGCCAAAAATGGCACTATTGTGTCTACTTTTCCATCACTGGGTAGAAGTGCTTGATTGTATGAAATTGTTCTAATCGGTACAAAAATATGTTGCGTGTACATATGTACGAACGAACATTTCCTTATGGCCCCGTCAGAATGAGTACTTTGCGTACGTGACGCTCAAGGATGAAACTGACAGTTGAGTAGACTCTGTGTGTTTGCATAAAGAGCGTCAGATTGCTAACCCTTGCGTCGACGGACCCAACGAACGTTGGCCAATACTCAACTTTTGACGCACGTAAGTCCGTCACTGCTGACAGTTGTATAACCTCGTGTTTACACAAGTCAAGACAAACGAGAATAAGCATTAATTATCATATTGTTTGAGCAAAGTAGCCATCCAGATAATAAATTGTCTTCCAAAAGCCAGAGAAAGTGACGAAGACATCAAGAGAAGTGTGAATAGATAAGTGAAGTGTGAATGTTTTGCTATTGTATCTGAAAAATTTACTTCTGTAAACTCCACGTACGCGGTTATAAGGAACTAGCAATTACCCGGCGTGCTTCGCTGCGCCTTAAATGTATTTTTGTGTTGTAACTCTCCCCCTAAGCTCTTATGGCCTCATTTACAAAATATTTTTAAAGAACTTTATGAAGTTAGATTTAAAAAAATCGATCTATNCACTGCACGTACGCTACTTCCTTCGCATACTTTTCCGTTATTGGCGTATTCTGACGGGCCTATTACGCTGCAAGATTCGTTTCGTATATGCACCATCAACGTGAATCAATACAACACAACATATTGTGCGGTAAAGAAACTGTTTTACGTATCGATACTAAAGTGTGTTGCCTGTATACATACGTACGTACATGCATGCATGATTCCTGTGAGGTACAAGTGCTTGATTGTATCAAATTGTTCGAATCGATACAAAACTATGTTGCGTGTATACATATATATATATGTACATGTATGTATATGTATGAACGAACAATTCCTTACGCTGCAAGATTTGTTGCGATGATTCTTGTGAGGTACAAGTGCTTGTATCAAAAGTAACGAGTAAAGTAACGATACGAAATATACGGGTGCTGATTGGCTTAGTAACGAATACATACGGGTATCCGAAATTTCGTTACTTTTACAGCTCTATTTGGGATTATAAAGAAAATAGTTGTATTAATATATACCTTTCAAAAATAAACAACATCTTATCTTAAAAACGTTTAAATTTTACATGAAATTCGATAACAACTTGCCAAATCATTATTTTAATATTAATATAATTTTAGTGACCATATTTTAAAAATTGTTTAGTGTCCTCATGTCGTCTCATTATTTCACAATGTAGTTTTCTATATCGGATACGATGATTCTGATGTAATTCAGACACTGAAATTACACATTTCGATGTGTTATTTAATACGTATTGTCTTTGTTCATTTAACAGCAAATGGAATTTATTTTAGGACCCATGGGCCGTAAAATTTTTCCAGCAACACATATTGTTTTCACATGAAATTTTGACAAACCCGAAATTGAAGTATAAAATAAATAGATAAAAATAAATTTTCAATCAAACTGATTTGTGTAGTCCAGGGGCGTCTTTAGTAAATGTTTGGAGGCTGTTTTAATATATCCTATCTTATTATACATTTCTTAGCTTTTCTACATTCTGAGAAGTTGAGAGAATGAAGTCTAATATTCTTTTTGGGTCAACTATGATGTTTGATTTCATTTTTTGTAATCATTAGTTCATTTCGCTTGAGGATTCACAATGCTCATACCGGCTGCACCGATTTGTTTGAAATTTCGGACACAAATTTTCCAAGAATGGTTATAGGCTAAAACAAAACCGATATCTAAAGGGCGTGTGGAACCTCCCATACAAATCGAATTTTTCATAGTGCATATCTCTGGAATTATTTGTGGTAGAGTCCTGGAACTTTGTATGGATATATGTACGGATTTATTGGAAAATGCGGCAAGCCACCGTTGAACTTGGAATAGAGGTAAATGAAATCAATCCCAAACCTATGAAAAATGGGGGTATATGAAAACGATCTCGTAGCCATTGAAAAGAGCTAGCGGTATAAATCAAATAAACTAAAATTCTTGTGACGCATAGATACCTCTGGAAGCATTTCCCTAGAACACTGAGGTGAGGTATTTTTCCAACGGAAATATGTACAGAAAAACGGCCGCGACACCTTCTGGAAAGTAACATAATCACAGGGTGTATCCCGAGAACCATTTTAAGCTAAACCTTCAGGGATTACATTCTTGCCAAGACCCATAGGCATAAGCTGAAATTGCGTCGGAAGTTTTATGATCGGCTTAGGTAAGGTTTAACCACTTAACCCCCCTTTGTTTTTATCGCTACTGAATTCTATAAACTGTCAGCTTTCACACAATTTAAAATGTACATGTAAGAACAAAATATTTGTAAATCGCCAAAAAATTAATAAGAAAATTTGAAGGATTTTAAATATTGGGTATAGTAGCACGAAATGTCACAATCTGCTTAATTGTCAGGTTGTTAATATGGCGACGAAAAAGTGACAATGCGTAGGTTCAGAAGGCGCAGCAGTTGAGCCCAACCGTTGCTAGCAAAATCAGTGATCGTTATGCGACTTCTGAACGGCTTGATACCTTAGCCGTCAAATTCAATTCTCAAAGGTACAACAACCAACATGTTGTCTCAAATGATCAGAAAAATATTACGATCATCTAACACGCAACTGTTCAGTTGATCAGAAGTACAAAACAACGCGTTCAGAAGGTGCAATCGCAACAGTTACTGAGCTGTTGCGCCTTCTGAACGTGCCCAACGGAACTACCTTGTTTTTTGTATCATGCTTTATATTGCATGCGCTCCACGTTTTTCGTTTTCAATCTCATAAATTGTTTATAATGACTATTGCTAAAATTTCAAAATCAAAAGTTATCAAAACAAGTTCTATGGGACTGAGAAATATTATTTTCTAATTTTAGTCCATTTATAAAAGGGTGGTACATTAAAAACTTTTTTTTAAAATCTATTTCATTATCAAAACCGTGCTTTTCTGCTCAATTAAACTGTGTTTTGTAGATTAACTTAATAATAGAATAATAATAGATTGGCGCTTA
>NW_016174713.1:0-10689 GCF_001687245.7 Rhagoletis zephyria
ATTAGGCGAGGTTTACGTGTGTCGGCTTACCAACGCAACAACAGCAATACCAACTGCTATTGTGCAATGTGCCACATCAGCAGCCAACGACTGCGTGTAATAAAGGCGTTTCGCAACAATGACATATTTATTCCAGAGGTGGGGGATTACTCAGACTTAAGAACTTAATGTTAGCTGTTCGATGCCTTTAAGGTGTTGTTCAGTGCCTAAGTAGTCAAGCAAATACTCTATTGGAAATTGCTAGTCAATTTTAGAATGAATAGATATTAAAGGCGTTCCTCATATTCGATGGCTACAACCCAGCAAACTTTATGCTCTTAGGTGTGTGGAAAAATTTGTTGCTAAGATCTTATGCGACCGCTGCGGTATAGTGGTTAGCAGTGCGCGCTCCCATTCCACAGGACCTAGGTTCAAGCCCAAGTTGCGACTAGCATCAAAAAAAATAAATAAAGGACAAGTTTATTCTAATTGCGGTCGCCCATCGGCAGGCAATGGCAAATCTCTGAGTGTGTTTCTGTCATAAAAAGCCGCTCCTAGTTAAAATACAATCGCCGTTCGGAGTCGGCGTAAAACTGTAGGTCCCTCCACTTTGTGTGACAACATCACGGAGGATGAGGAGAAGCTCGGCCAAACACTAACATAATGTGTAAGCGCCAATCTAATATTATTATTATTATTATTATTATTATTATTAAGACATGTACGCAGAGCAAACTATTCATTAATTGGAAGTTGAAGATGTTCAACTGTTTGAAGCCTTTGTTAAAGTTACAAAAAAAAATCAAATAGTCATTTTTTGGGAAAATACTAGACCGAGATGGTCCCCATAAAAAACTAAGAACTCTTTAATTCATTTAACGAGTTTGAAAGCTGGATTCTTGAAAATTTCGGCGTCATAAAAATTTACAGCGCAGCCCGCAATTAAATCAGCCAAAGTCGCGTTTATTCTAAAATTTTAATATTACAACCAAATTTTAGGGTAAGCTACTTCATCGAAAAGGTAACTTTGAGAGTTTTGCATACTTTTGTGATAGTAGATGGATTCGTTAATCACAAACATTTTAGTCATGTATTTGTTTTGATATATGGAAAATACGATTTTGTCGAGTGGCAACTGAGAATATTTACTTTATTGCTAATTGATGTCAATAGAATAGGAAATTACTAAATATATCCAATGTATTAGTTAGTTAGTTCTTTGGTGAAACAGAACCAGAGACACCGCGACCTGAAAGACCTTTATGTCTCCTAAAGAGAGATTCCCTAACCCAGTATGGCCAAGATACCTTCGGCTTAACTAATGAGACATAAAAGCGTCAAGGTAGGCGAATTCTTTAGAACAAATGGTTCCACCACTGAAACTTTGAAATGGCTCAATCTTTGTCTGGTCAAAGCCGGGCAGTAACAGAGATTATGTTCTGACTCTGAGGTCCCACCTGTTCGGTGCAAGTGGAATCGCGATCGGTAGTGACCAGTCAAGTACCCAGAAAGTGGTCTGCTGTCATTTCTATTTTCTAAAATAATATCCTGGTCTGTCTATGCCCCCGCCCCCCCTCTAGCCCCCAGTACTTACTGCGTTCAGAGTGTAATTATGGCTCTCGAAGAGGACCAACTGAGACCGCAGAATGGTTCCGGTCCACAAAAGCAGTTAAAGATCCTTCTTGTAGATAAAAATGTGGAGAGGAGTTCGTCCTAGAAAGGACTATAAAGCCGGGGTTGAGCACGTTGGTATTAATCCAGTGGCGGATAGACATGCCAAGCTTTTCAACGTGAATGTAATGAAACATTCTAACAAGGTTTTTTTCTTTACACCTGCCACAGGATTGGCAAATGTTCATTGTGTTCATTTGGATGCCGACGGTCTAATTACTATTCATCGCTTCGTTTTCTTTTTTTTTTAATATTTTCGACAGTATCACTAGCCCACCTACAAACGCCCACACTTTCTACAAGCTTGAATAAATATTTATGTATTAAGTTCAGCAAGTTCATAGAGTGAAATTTATGCGACTTCAACACCTTCGAAGAACACAGAGAATTTTACAAAGCGGCCAATTTCAGAGGATTTTCATTTCAGAGAAATATGAAGAAGGAAAATGAAGTAACAGCAATGCAGAATACTCCTAGGGAAGATTGTCGTAGCAGCGCGGAACGTTGTCAGTTGCAGGAAGGCGGAAGGAAATACACTCACTCACTCGCTCGCCTGCAGCCTCGCCCATATGGCAGCCAAAGTGAAAATACATACACATGCATGAAGGTACACATACATACATATGCACATATTCATGTAGGTATGTATGTACATATAATACACGCACATTTGACACCTTTAGCTGTTGGATTTTGCAGCTGATTGCAATCTGAGCCACAGATTGAATTCAAATTCTCAATCTGCACTCAGATACACACCTTCATACTATACTGGTACTTGCGCATACATAGGTACTCTTCACGCTATAGATTATGCGCTATGTGGCACATTGCAAATACATATATCATTCTGACTGACTGCCAGAGAGCAGCAACAACAACAACAGCGATCACAAGAAAATGACATTAGCATTGCACAAAGCAGGGATTAGGATTATTATGAGAGCGGGCGTAGTATTATTGGGTAACATCCTGTCGTACGCAGTGACAACAACAACAACAACAACAACAGCAAAAACAACAACAACAGCAGCAAAAACGGCAATAGCAAAAAACACTCACTATGACTTTAAGCCGTTGCATGAAACCCACACCACACCACACCACATTTCTTTGCGTTGCAGTAGTGCATCATGCCACACACGCACACACATATACAGTTATACATACACGTACATATGTATACAGAAATATGCAGCACAAATCCATTGCTTGCAATCCGAACTATTTCAATTTGCTTCTGGCATTGTTGTTGCACTTGGTAGTGCAGTTATTGTGGTTTTGTGTGATATTCCATAGACACATACTTACATACATACATACATACATATGTACACACAATAACAAAATCGCTGCTTATATAATTTTGTGCGCTAAGCCGACTTTGGTTTGCTGTGAACACGTTCTTTTCGCATTCGTTAGATTTATGTAAGCTGTGATGTGAACCCACCCACATTCAAACATTATACATACATATAGACATACATAGTTGCATAGTCAGTCGGCTGATGGCTTGCCGAGTAAGCTGCAAATCCCTTGCAACTTGTCTAACTAATTTAATCGAAGATTAGTTTTCAATTTCATTTGTGAAAGTTGTGGCCACACAGACGTAAGCAAACAGTTCGAATTAAATGCATTTTTAAGTAAATAAATTTTATTAATCGAATTATAAAGTCTTTTTAATTAAGTACTCGACACGAATTTCAGGCGAAATGACCCGCAAAAAAAATATGTTTATTTCTTAGTTTTATTAAAAAAAAAATAATAATTTTTCCGTAGGCTTAACGCTTTTCTAGGAACTTCTATTCGAAACTTTTATAAACTTATTTAGCAGGATATTTAAGTTGCTATTTTTCGTCATTTTGATTTAAACACGGTTTTTGTGTGAAATATTTAGTTATTTAAAAAACCCAACGGAAAGGTTTTGGATGATGGTTTCAAATTTTAAGGAAGGCCATCACACAATGATACTTCGGGCTACTTTCCCTTTTTTTTCAGAAATACTACGTCCTCCAAATAGTTCGTTGAATGATTTTAATAAGTTGATAAGTTTAGTTTGGTTTTTTTTTTATCAACTGCGCATTGCAACTTGCAATTGTACTTATGAAAACAATGTCTTTAATAAACTTTTTTTCTTTTCTTTTGTGGTACATTCGGGGGTCCGTGGTTGCCCGATGGAATCGGCATAAAATTTCAAGTGTTAATTCCTCACTTATCGAAAAACTCGACAATTACATTTAAAAATTATTATTACTTAAAACAACAACAAAAATAGCAAAACCCAAATGCGCGCATACAGAAAATTTGCAACCATTGGTGTCAAATTGACTAGATTATTTGCGATTATTAAAAATAACGTAAATACAATAACAAAAAGTCATTCACCAATCGCTGTCATTAACCGGAAAATATTTATGTGAAGGCATGCATATAAATTGATTATGGAAATTAAATAACTGTTGCGCTAAATGCATTGCATTGCAACAATTGCTTGCAACACCATTATTAAGTGTCAACCCAGCGGCTGATTGCTCATGCGTCTGTCCGCTCGTTTACTAAATAGCTACTGGCATAAAATGCGTGCAGGCGTACATACATATATACAGACATATGTAGATATATAGTACATAAACAGATTTTAATGAGTATCCGTATGAATGCAACAAATCACTAAATGCCACAATTTGTGTGGAGGAGCGTTTGAATGCAATGCACTTGCAATGGTGAATCATTTGTTGCTCACCTGCTACACTGCACATCGCTGAGCGTTTGGCTTCAGGCTACACGTTGCGAGATTTTGCATTTTCTGCTGCTTTTTCATTTTTGTATTTTTTTTTCATTTGGCGAATTGCCAATGGCACACAATTTCTGCTGTCCCAGTGTCACTGCGTAATTAATTTTACCACTTTTACACCTGTTCAGCTGGCAGTCGCACCCGCTGCCTTCAACTCAGTTCTAAAACCGTCACACCTCTCCTCTATCATCAACAGCGTCATTATTCGCGAAGTAATTTAATTATTTGTGTATACGTACATACATACGCACATTAGACTGCATCACTCCCCATACAAAAAAAAAATCTATACTATTTTTCCATTGGAATTATAAAATCTATTATATTTTAAGACGTCCACCAAAATATTTCGAAAAAATGTTAAGATTTAAGTGAGCTGGACCAATTTTAAAATCGGTCCAGCTCACTTAAGTCTTAATATTTTTCCCAAATATTTTGGTGAACGTCTTAAAATATAATAAATTTTGTAATCCCGGTGGAAAAACCGCAACTTTTTTTGGTGATGCAGTCTAATGTACATACATATATGTAAAAGTTGAAAGAACAGGGTGAGATCAAGGCATTTTAATGGGTTGCACTATGTCAAATCTCATACAGTTCATCGTCCGATGTGCTTAAAAAATAAGAGTAGATATTATGCACAGTCTCCAATATGAATGATTAAAGGAATAAATATTCCTATTTAGTATTTTGATTGTCCCTGCTTCTGCGGCATACTCCAGAACGAGCTCGATGAGTGTGATTTTTGTATGAACAGTGAACATTTTTCATACTTCTCAATTCTAAAGTACCACTTTTTGGAAAAAGTGATTATCCGTTGGCTTTCACTGCTGACATTATTATTGTTGGTATAGCTGCTAACGATGACATGACTGCCGGCCGAGAAGCGTATGCGCTAACCGTTTGCCCGGCGACAGGAGATATGTACTTTGTTTTGCCCTCATTCACGAAAGGACCCACCGGATTTTCTTCTCTATCTGATTTCGAGAAGGTAGATCTTACTGCATTATTACATAGATCAGCCGACTCAAAGGCACTTTAATTGCACCCTTTTTTCACATTCACGGAGTAAAGACACATTTGACCCACTTAGTAAGGAGGGTTAATGTTCATCGAAAAAAAACTTTTCTGCGTCGAACACCCAGTATACCTACATTACCTTGTCACATCTGATTACTATTCTACATATATTAAATATCTGTATATCTCTGTACACACGCATAGAAAGTGTTCGACATGCCCTGTACCTAGGTGATTACGCGTTGCACCACCTAATGTAAATCGAACTAAATTTTCGGTTAATGCATTTTGTATATTTTGCAAATATTTTGACAATTTAATGCAAAACAATCAACCAAGAAACCCAAACCTGCTATGACAATAAAATAAATTAAAATAAAATATAATGGAAATTGAATTTTGTGACAGATTTGCTGAAAATGCATTTTTGCTGTTGGCGATGATTTCTCGCACATTTACATCCACGTCGTTACACAGACTGGACTAATGCTAAAATGAAATGCGAAACCAATATACTGAAATTACAACGAATAGCACAGGATTTGTTGGTGAACGTGACTAGAGATACAGACACAAACGTTTAATGAAAAATTAAAAAAAAAAAATATTTTCAATAAATTTATGTAATATGTGCAAGTAAAATAGTTAGTGATAGGAGACATTCTACTTTCGGGAGATTTAATTAAATCAAAGTCGAAGAATGAAAAACTGCTCGTAGAATTTAAAGGACATTTGGCCAGCTAAAACTACGCATTCCATCTATGTATGTATGTATGCATGTATAATACTTACTTATATGTACTTTGCTTTGCACTCACTCGATAGAAACGAAAGGTGCACTCATACGGACCCTGAGTGCAACTGACATAAGTGGATGGTGCAGCAAGAGTGTCGCCTTGTCCTTTAATTACTTGCAAGTGCAAAAAGCTTGTTGCAACAACACTAAATACACAGCATTTGCAATGTCCTCAGCATCAAAACCCAAAGCACACACACACACACCACCAAAGCACACACACACAACACCAGCAAAGCAAGCAAGCAAGCAACGATGGTAAGTAAACAAAAACAAAGCAAAACGAATCGACCAAATTGATATGGACAAACTACGGCAACAACAACCAACGAACAGCGTACAATCGACAAGCACACACACGCTCTTAAGGCAAAGCGAAAAAGGAGCAGCAAAAAGTAGTGAAAATTAAAAGCACTCCTCATAGAAATAGAAAAAAGGCAAACTTCTCTCAGACAGCTCGGTGTTGTGTTCAAATTAAAAAGGCCAATCGTAAATGGACTCGGACATGGCGATGTGTACCATTTAAGGCGAATTGTCACCTACGTGTCGACTGGTATTTAATGTCCGACACGAGACGCTTTGGATTAACGACTTTTTTCTTCTTCGACTCTTTTGCTTTTATTGTCCGCTACTGCTGTGGATGTGATGGTGCTGCCGGGGCTGTTGCTGTTACTATTGCTATTGAGCTTGTCATTTCTTTTATTTCAGCAGTCAAACTTTTCTTGTCGCTTATTTCTTTAAATTTTTTTTAAATCGCGTTTTACTTTTATTTTTCGAGATGTATTCCTAAGCCGTTGGAGAAGAAGACGAAGTGTAGCACAAAAAGAAATCCCCCACGTCAATTTAACTGTGAAGCAAATGAATGTTGCTTGACAAGCAGCTACTCACTGAATAATCAGAAAATTAGCACTTTCCGATGGGCAGTGGGGGCGGCGGAGGAGGCAACACCTAAGTTCATTTGTTACATACATACATAGGTGGCAAAAGAAAGTTCAAATTGTAGCAAGTATTCGTTAAGCTGTATACGAAGGCAAACTAATGTGTCCTTAAATTACTTAAAATTGCACTTGAGGCTGTTTCAGAAACATAGGCCAGATCAAAAATAACGAGGTAATATTGGGCATAGAGCCAGAATAATTGTTTTGCAATGGTGCAACAATACGAAATATACATAGCTATCTCGTCTGAAAATAAACTATAAGGACTAAAGTGAGTCTTTTTGAAGGATACATGTATATACTATGATTTATACCACCTGTATTTATTTATTTTTTGTATTTTTTTTTTTTGCAACTAAATAATTAATTTTTTATTTTTTTACTTATTACTTTTATTTTAATCTTTTTTTTAGTTTTGATTCATATTCAATAAATTTTTATTGTTAAAAACAAAAACCAAAAATATATATTTTTTTTGGTACTTAAGGGGCTAAAAAGCTCTTCACATTTTTATCGCTCAAAGAGTTAGATATTTTGACGACCAAAAATATATATATATATTTTTCAAATATTTGTTTAGCAATTTTTTAGTCCAGCTATATAACTATTTGGCACAGAATTAGTGTAATTATGATCCATCTTTTGGAATATTGCTACCCAAGTTTCCACAATGATGGGCTTCAATATGGAAACCAAATTAAACTTAGAATGAGGTGATCAAGCAAACCAGTCTGAGAAAGTGAAATTATTTAAATGTTATCCTACTGGATTATGAAGCTTTGTTGCAGATAATTGCGGAAGTAAGGTAGCGGATGATTTTCCCACTGCAAAAAGTTTTCGTAATTTTTCGAGGATTTTTTTTCGTAACACAAATCTATATTTCTACCCTTTAACTTTCAGCCGCTCAGATATATGTTTGGGTACCTAACATATAATGCTTCAATTATGACTCGCTTCTCACTGGTAATGTAGCCTTACTAGTTAACGCTTTCGATTTTCTTCTGCTGAAATTGTAAGCGAAAAAGTTGTGCGATGTTTGTTTCACTACTAAAATTGGAATTTTGGTTCATAGAACAAGTATCATAAAAACCGTGTTCCAGTTAATCGACGACCTCATTTAATTTAATTCGGCATTGGTACTCTTACTAAGCAAGCTTAAGAAAATAACGACGCTGGTTGGTTTCAATATATTCACATGAACTGCAAGTTATAAAAAAGTCACTGGGGTGCTGCTTTGGCAGAAACATTTTCGCCGCCATTATTACCAAAGAAAGTCTCTGACTGCTGCTCAACAGCATTCGGGTGCTTACTGTTCGAGCAGCTCCAAATTTTATTTTTCAACCAGGCATTCTCTGGGTAACTACCAGTCAACAGCTTAGAGCGAGTTGTAAAAAGAGGCGAGGCTTTGAGAGACTTCCAAGACTTCTCGAATTTTAAGACTCACCAGGTTCTGCAGAGTTCGTTCGTCGTTTAAAATACAAAACCGCGTATGCGAGGTTGCAATTATTTATATTTCAAAGTGGTTCTATTTTTTATAAAGCAATCGCATTTCTGGCTAACATATTTCCGGACGAATGGATAAGGATTGAGCCAAGAGCTTGTGTGAGCAAATCCAAATTTTGGCAGCAAATGTCAGTTACGCGGTTTTGCAGAATGGCGATACGTGGATTTGTACTTTAAACGACGATATGTAATTTATTTATTTGGAATAAATACAGATACAAATAATTATATACCTTTTCTGAAAATTCACTAGTAATAGATGAATGCCCAAAACCCTTTTTTAACCGACATCAAAAGAGGAGGAATCAGTAAATCGGAAAATATTTTTTTAAGTATGTTACGAGATAACTTTTGGGAAGAAGCTACCACAAGGGTGGTCCCATACTAATTTTATTCGGACTTGATAATTGGATCGTGAAGAAATTAAAGGTACTCCTAAATTGTAGTATGAGCATTTAAGTCAATTGTGTTGTTTGCTTAAAAATTACTTGTAGTCGTTTCGGATATCGGATCGATTTCATGACTTCCCTTATTCATTAGATTTAAAACAATTTGGGGCCTAGTACTAAATTTCTTAAAACTGCCACTGTGATCCCATAGAACCGCAGTGGTCGCACTTTGGGAGGCCAAATCCAACTGAAGATTTTAAACAAAATGAAGCAATGAAATCTTAATAAATTTTAAATGCAAGAAATATCGAATTACCCCTGCCCGACGACCCGAATTTGTCGCAATAAATTATTCGCTTACATTCACGAAATTCATCTCAGCAATTTGACTTTGTGTCGTAAAACATCTACTGCACAGCAACCGGGCATCGTTGTTGCCACACACATACATACATACTATGTACATACATCTGTCATGTATCCACTTGCAACAAAGCGCAACCAACAAGCAATCGATAACTTTGCGTGCATTGCCTGCTTTTGCGCTGCAACTTTTTGCTGCTCATTCTTGCACAATTACCCTTTGTTGTTTATTTTAATTATTTTATTTTTTCTCTACTTCGGTTGCAGCTTTAAAAATAAAAACTTTGCACTAATCTCAATTAATGTATTTGTCGCAGCGTTGCGTTGCGTTGTTTGTGTGATGGTGGTGGTGGGGACATTAACTGTTGCTTTGCTGCCACTGTTCGTTTCTGTTGGCCATTGGCCGAGATTGCCGTTTATCGTTCGGTTTTGTTGCTGCCGGAATCAGCAAAAGCGATACTCCTTTTGTTTGTTCGATTGCTGGTGGTTGCCGCAATGTTTGCTGTCTGTAAATTCGCACCTTTATTTTCAATGTCGTTGCTCTTAGCGATTATTTGTTGCTGCTGTTTTTGTTGTTGTGCGCTAACCAGTGAGCAGCTACTAATTAAAGCCGGTCATGTTCAATGAGTTGGAGAGTTGTAAGTGCAGCGCGCATTTGCCAAGTTTGTAGCACTTTGGTGTGACTTAAGTACGTGCAACATGCCACAAGCTTCTGTCGCATGTAGAAAACTATATAAAGAAATATGTATGTACATAAATTACAGTTGTACGTGTGTGTGTGTGTGTGCATATGTCTCTTCTTGGTTGAACGTGCGATTACTTAAGGTTTTGTTTTTGTATTTTCTTTAAGGTTTAGCTGAGTGTCAACTCCTTCAAATTTGCATTCATTGCCATTTTTGTCGCATTCCAAGTGGACACGCACTAACAAATGGCATATTATAAATGAGTACTACTTACCCAGTCAGCAAGAAAACGAACATTATGTTTTACGAGGGATTCTCGATCGACGAAAAGTTAGGGAGGAAGGCCTTGTTAATGATAAAACAAAAAATGTAATAGAAGCGGCACGTAGTAATTTGTCAGCACAAAGAAAAAATTTAATTTTGTTGGACATTTTTCTTAAATCACAATATTTTTTTTAACGGGTGATTTTTTTGAGGTTAGGATTTTCATGCATTAGTATTTGACAGATCACGTGGGATTTCAGACATGGTGTCAAAGAGAAAGATGCTCAGT
>NW_016174715.1:0-10685 GCF_001687245.7 Rhagoletis zephyria
TGATAATATATTCAAATAATTTTGAAACAGTAGAGAGTTTGGAGATAGGCCTATAATTGGCAACAGCATTCTTATTACCACTTTTTATATTGGGTTAATGGAAGTCACTTTCCAATCGTCTATAAACTCACCACAAGCGAGAGATTTATTAAAAATTAATAAGAGCGATACGAAAAAGCAGAGCAATTCTTAAAAAGAAAAGAGGAGAAACCGTCTACATTCATTTGCGGCGAATTTTTGATATGCAGGATGCCGTCTAACACATCGTCCAGAGTCAAAGAGAGGGAACCAATTTTATTTCGCTTTTGAAAAGGTAATAATGTCAGTATACGAAATAGTGTCAATTGAACTTATTTCCGTTCATATTTTTACCTGTCACCCACCTATGTATGTTATTGCATATTTGTCACGTAAGGGCAGTCGCTATGAGGGCAAACTGACTATTTGTGCCAGCCTGCATCTCCGGCTTATCCATACCAAACCTGGGAAGCTAAAACGTAAAGGTCAAGGGATCTATCTTTATTTAAATATTAAGGCGCTTCAAAAAAAAAATGATTCTAAAATACTACCAAATAGTTTGCCAAAATGACCTGCTGAGCTACCTTTGCACCGTCTACTTTTGCCCCTACTAATGAAAAACTCGACTTTCTCAATCCAAACATATCTACAAACCTTTATACATAGATTCAACATACATACAAGTACGTACCAACGATATCACCCTTCGTTAGCTAGCAGAGGAAATTGTTATAATCACATTAGTTAAAGGCGGGAAATTGAAAATGAAATTGCCAACGAACCATGCACCAACATAGATATGTAAATATGTATAGCCACACGTATGTATCTTTGTATACATATGTATGTAAAATATGAATTTGCGCGAGCGCTTAGTAACAGCCAACGAAAACCGATGGGGCAAACCACTCGTACATAGAATGCTCTGCCGTTTCACCGTAACGTATCCGCCATGACACACTGATGATTCACATTTATCATTGGCATTGGGTACCATCTCATTTCGATGCGATGGTAGGGTTGCTGCTGGCAGTGCAATCAGTCAACTGAGCAACCAACTGGGCTTGACTGCTGCTGTAGTGGGTACTGAAGCGGCACCTGATTTACGTACTACGTACAGGGTTGTTAGATATGGATGGTGAATTTTGCAGACGAAGCAAAAAATTAAGCACAACGCCTGTGAAATATTTACTCTGTACTATAATTTGACATTTACGTACAGGAAATAAAATTAAATTATCGAGATGAGTTGAAAATTGTTTTCTGTTCGAATATGCTCTTATGTTTGTACATATGTGTGCATTAGCGTTTGGAAAATATGGTTTGTAAAGTAAAAATTCTCAATACAGATAAAGGCGACTGAGGTGGAGTACTCTCCTTAATCATAGGTTAAAAATAGTAGCGCCGCAATACCATAAGGTAGAACAACTCCTTCGATGCAGAGAATTAATCAAATGGTTTGCTAAGTCTGCTTACTCTTCCTCTATGATCTTATAAAGAGACTCAATAGTACAGATGTGCATTTTCTATTATGGGAGAGTCAAACATTCTCGCTGTTTCACTGCACAAAAGTTAATTTTTTCCGTAATTCTGAAATAAATATCGTTCAAAAGTGGCCATTGATATATGTAAGGTAAGTTTAATGAAAAAAGTGGTGGTCCTTAAGCATAAAATACCTTTTAGTTTCATGTTGTGCTTTTTTAATATTCATTAATAAAAGGCGTCTGAGAATTAAGTGAATTTTTATGTTTGAGAGAAGGATATTCGTGTAAATGTTTATGTTGTCCGATATCTTAGGATATGTATGATCCAGATATAATCAAAAATCTGCGAAACCTAAAAAAAAAAAAATTTTACCCTTAGTTTCATTTTCGCCGATTTGGGCCATATGTACATTATGAACATACATTATGAACATACATAGGTACGTAAGAAGTGAGTTAGGTAACTTTTGTTTGAATTTGGAAACTCTATTTTGGGAATTTTTGCAACAAATAAAAAAATTAAATTTGAAACACTGATTTTGTGTTGAGTGAAAAAGTGACTAGACTTTCGGCTCGGAGATAGTAATTTTTAGAAGTAGGTCTCGTAAATATTTTCTGATGCTTTTAATAAACAAAACTACTTAAATTAATTTTGATTTGACTTGGATTTTTTTTTAATTTAGTTATTCACAGTTTTCGTCAAAATTGCTACAAATGTAGACTATATAGCACATGTAAAATAAAGCATAAACCAGCCATTTGTAATAAAAGCCCTAAAGGTATATTTTTTGCTTTTTCTTTATTTGAAAAGATAGTGGCCATTTAGTTTGCTTCCCCACCATCAAATAGTCAGGGAATCGTTACGAACTGTAAACTGTGGTTATTTGAACCCTCACATACATAAACACATAGATGTTGTTTTTTGGTATACCAAAGTTAGTTACTTGACGTGCAGAAAGACTTGGGAAACTATTTGGCATGCTGAAATTTCTTTAGAAACTTTCTTTCTATGAAATGCGCTCTTTTCAGTTGTTGACATTAATAGGCCGCCCTTCAATCAAAAGAAGAAAAGAAAAAAAAAAAAATCACTTCCAACGAAAGTTTTAATTGAAAACAAGCAATGCGTAACGAACTTTCTTGGCTAATAACTCGCAATGTTTTCACATGTTTGCGCTGAAATAATATCATTTGAAGTCAAGCAGGACGTGCCTAAACACATGCATACAAGCGAATATGTACGAAAAAAAAATGCCTATACTTAGTTGCAGCGATTATGTAATTTATTGCACGTTTCGTTTCAATATTTCCTCGGCTTTGGCAAAACATGCTTTGACAGCCTTCAAATGCTGCGGCATCCTTAACCTGCACTAAGGACACGTCGACGAGGACACGAGGAGGTTTTTGAAGCACAATAATCAAAGACGGCAAGGCTGTGATCAAATTCTTTTCACTGTTGATTAAAAAAGCTTGCAGAAGAGTGGAAAAAATTAAAAGCCAGAGACCGATGCCGGGCACTCATGTGGCAAAAGTTGCGGCTGCAGCTAATGTGTGGTATATGCATACATATGTATGTATGGGTACATATGTATGTCGCTCTTAACTTGCAGCGATGCATATAAATTCGCTTAAGGCTTTAATTAAAATCAAAACGAAATCGCTGAAAACTTATTTGGTCTACAACGGTAAAATCATCAGCTTTTAATCGTGCCAGCTTGCAACGAAAACTTTCACTCAGCGCTATAGCTTGGTAATGTGCTTCCTTTTTGAGTATAAGCGCCATAATTTACCTTTGAACAAAAGCACCCACAACGGCAATAATAGGAGGATATACAGTCCGCGACAGAAGACAGCACCTAAACTTTTGGAGCAGTTTGGACTATTTTTCTAATTATCTTTTTAATGTTGATACATTTTTTATTAATATATCGCTCATTGTCGAACAAAAACTACATAGTACATTCATGAATACGAATTTCAAACTTTGTACAAAATTTATGAAAATTAAAAAAATGTTCATCTAAATTACAAGCTTTTTAATTTAAATTTCTAGTAAACATTTTAGTTTGCACGATTACAGCCTACTAAATTTTGATATAATAAAGTGCAAGTTTGAAGTTACAAAGTTTTTTTTTTTTGATTACACTGTTCAACACAATTTGGTCGTAAATTTGCCATTTGTCGACTCTTCGACAGTTTCTTCTTGAAAACTGGACGTGTTAAAAAAAAAATCTATAAGATGAGGTCGTCGCCGTTTTTGAGATAAAATACGACCAAATTTTTTTTAACCGTGTAATGTTTTAAAGACATAAAATTTCGTGGAATTTTTCAAATTCGTGTGCATAGTTTGAAATTTTGTTTATAAGATTATAATTTATATTTAGGTGCTATTGTTTTGTCGCGGGCTGTATGTGTGCAAACGTGTGCATAAACGCATCAGCGCACTTGCCGCAAAAGTTTCTCAAACTTTCAGCTACAACTAACGCATTTAGTAGCTGCTTTCTCGGTTATGGTAATTCTCGCAATTCGTTTGAACAACGAGCGGACAGGCTGCGCTAGGGTGGAGCATAAAAAACGGGGGAGAAGTACTCGTATAGATGTAGCTACGCTCAGTTGATTTTTTTACAGTGTTAACTAAAATGAATGTACATATCATTCCATATATATCCATATGTACTAGGGTAGGTCAAATACTTTCGGATGAAAGTATTTCGGCCAATCGTCGGGTATTTTTGGTTTCTATAGATAATTCTGAGAGAGAATGCAAGTCGAAAATCAGTTTAAAGCCTGCGCATTTTTAAAAGAAAAATTTACTATTTCCCAAATTTATTTATTTTTTTTACAGAGTTCAGGTTTTGTTACAACTATTGGATACAAAATACCTATATTTTAGTCTATAACATTTTTAATTGATTTAACCTATTGACAAATTTTAATATTTTTTTTTGATTTCTTAGATTCTTTGTACAATATTAAAAAACAAAAATTGGTAAAAATTTCAAGTTTTTTAGTTGGATTTCTTTGAAAGATTTTAACTCAACAGTTTTATATGCCATTAAATTTTAGTAAAATAAAGTGCATTTAGATAGGACTTCCAGTTGATTTTTGATAAAACTACCCCGCATTGACAGAAAACAGAATTTTAAGCTAAAAAATTAGAAAGTACATGAGCATTTTTACATATTTCGAGAAATACTAATGGAGAAATAAACAAATTAAGCAAATGTAAGGAACTAGAATACAGAAAAGCTAAAGTTGTAAAAAAAATTATTTATTTCTTCTAAACTTTCTCTTAGAACTGTCTGCCTAATCAGAAAACATCAAACGACTTAGTGCAAAAAAATTGGATCCACGCTAATGTGTACACATATATGTGTTTTAAATGTAGTTTACGTACGTGTATGTGTACATATATATTTTACAAGGACGTGTTTGTACAGCATACAAAAAGCAGCAACTATTTGCCACAAACATTTGCATGACATGGCTAAAATATGAAAATATGGGGTGGCGTGAATGGAAATGGATTGAATAAAAAAAATTTATTAACAGAGAAAACTATGAACGTTTTAAAAGTTAGTTCAATAAATAAGTAGAGTAAGTGCTTTGAAAATATTTAAACTTTTCTTGTGCTTATATTGCAGTCGATAGATTTTTGATTGTTAAATGACCGCGTAAAATGCTTACATTTCAGTTGGGCACAAAATATTAACCTTCCGAAAACTGAATTATTTATAAACTAAATTATACACTCTAAAAAATCTGTTTAAAAATGCGACTGTAAATCGAGTATATTTTTGTTTTTTTTTATTTTTTTTTACAAGATCACCTAATGAAAGAAGCAAGAAAAAAATATATTTCTGAGCATTTTTGACATCTGCCTAAGAATGAAAACAAACTAAGAAAACGAAAAAGGCGTGGTGCTTGAGTGCGATTATATTGGCATTTATTATAAAATAAAGTAAAACCGAATATAAACGATCAAAAGGTGTCCATAAAATATGGTTTTCATGATAGAAAGTGTTTTACAACCGCATAGCATCTGTACAGCTCGAGTTTTCAATGCCAACGTTCTGACCACAAAAGTGGACCCACTTTTCATGCAAATTTACGCCTTTTGGCAAACCAAACATACCCACAAACTTGTTTCAATCTCACAGCACTTCATTTTAAATATATCATAAATATGTAATAAATCAAAATTTATAATTAAAATGCAGAAAACACATTCAATCGCTAAAAAATCACTACGAAGAGGTAGAAGACGGTGTAAACAAAACCGAAAAACGTCAAAAACGCTACGAAAACTCTTTTCTGAAAATCGATTACAAATACAACGATGGCTGATTAGGTGATCTGTAGTCATTGGTTCAGGCGATGAATATGTATTTTTCTCGTTTAAACATTTGCTTGTGTAAAAATCATTTTTGTTAGCGGCTTTACACAATTATACGGGTGAAATTAAACAGTAGATGTGTATTTTGTAGCTTTTACACACTTTCGTAGTAAATTTACGCACACCACAATAGCTATATTAAACTCAAAAAGTCCGAATTTTAAACAAATTATTCGTTGAACAATCGAGCACATAATTTCGCGAATAATAAGATAGGAAATCAGTAACCTACCTTTTAGCTAGGAAATCTACACAATTTATTTTTAGAATGTAAGCGGCGAGGTTTTCTCCCAAGTTCAATAAAACCCTTAATTAGACTTCACGAAAAAATTGGACCAAATTTTCTAGAAATCGATGAGACGCTTTCCGGTATACACTTACATATATAGTCATGTAAAACTACTACTGAAAAGTGTTTATTTTTCAACAAGAATCTATGTAAATATACACTGCCGGAACAAAGTACTGGCACAGCAAAGTTTTCACAATATATGCAACAATTTTCATTCTAATATTTTTCCGATAATTTCGTATAAAAATATGGTTCATCCTACAATCAAAAAAACATAAAAATATAATTCCTTAACTTTGTGCAAAACTCGCGAAAATTAAGCAAATTTTTATGAAAATTTTCAACTTTTTTTTTACGAAGTCACTTTCATACAAGAAATTTTTTTCGAAAATACTTTATATGGAAGAAATGCAAAACGCCTTCAACAGTTGTTGAGGGGAATTAGTACTAAGTGAGAGAAGTGCTCTTAAAGAGAGACACCGCCATTACCTCTTAGTACTTGTTTCCAACTGGAACCTATCCTGTTTCTAGAAGCAGGAGTGGGCGTTTGGCACTTTCCACCGATAACGGCGTGGAGTCAAAAAATGTTCCACATTTGGGAAAGTCATGTATATAAAAATGTAATAAAGTCGTTGAAGCTTCTAAACACAAAATTTTCCCCTCGAAAATATTGCAAATTTCTAGTCATCTTTCTAAGGTATTTTAGTCCCACAAAACTCCAGTCGCATTCGTTACATCTTGTAGTTTTTAGTGGCCTCATTTTGGAGTTTTCTGACCATAATTCAAATATTTCACAGGTTTTCACATTTACGCTAAAGGCAAAAGATTTGTTTAGCACACTCACCACTCATTTTTCAAATTTTAAATAAAAAACTTACTGCTTTTTTAGGGGTTAAACTTT
Organism: Rhagoletis zephyria; assembly: GCF_001687245.7. Classification (NCBI taxonomy): domain Eukaryota; kingdom Metazoa; phylum Arthropoda; class Insecta; order Diptera; family Tephritidae; genus Rhagoletis; species Rhagoletis zephyria. The sequence goes on from NW_016174715.1 coordinate 7,089, forward strand.
ATTTGAACTAAATTGGCGTAGTTAAAGTGGGGTGAGGAAGCCTCTGCTTAGAATTGAATTACATTTTAAAAGTGATTTAAGTACTTTGCGCTGGTGAAATACAATCTATTTGCTTTAAAAGTAATACAAAATAAAGAATATCCTCAAAACCACAAATGATTTACCATCCCTCCAAAATCTTTTTAATTCCAGTTATTGCTTTTGTGGTGTTTTCCTTCAATTGTTTGCAAAAATCATCTTTACTTCCGTGAGCTCCTCATTGCTTTCGAGACAAAGAATGATTGTACTTGACGAGTGACACCTGCACGACAAGATAGCACCAAAGATTTCCATTGACTTTATTTTGCCAACAACTTGATTGTCCTCGAGAAAGCACTACATTTTCTTATGTTGCTGCATGCTTATGTATATTGCTTTCTTTTGTACACAATTCATTAGTGAGAAGTGTAGCTTAGTGATATTCGCATCTTCGTAGTCATCGCTCATTGTTAGCTAAATGCATTGAACATAATGCATTTTCAATGCAATCTGCTAAAATGCAAATGTTAAGATTAGTGTTTCAAATAGTTAAAAGCGAAGAATAAAAGTTAAAGAATCAGTGATTTACCATAATACGGCCATACCGAAAACTGTCGGGATGCTAGGCCCGTTAAAGCCCGCATCACTAACATCCCATTCAGGGATGACTGAGCGCAAAGTAATATCTGCAGCCTTGTACCTGTGAATTCATTCACGTATGCGTCGAAGTTCAATTGAAGGCTAGTTGGCTTCTGCGAAGAATATACAATAAAATTCAAGGCTCCCGGATCCAAGTAGTGACAGCCGCAGTCTAGGAAGGAGGCGTCGGTATGCTTAACAATTCCTTTTAATATAAATATGTGTTAACTTATATTCTGCTATGGCAAAACAGGTTCTCTGTTATGCTCATACTCTTACACTACTCTTTAAACAAATGGCTGCCGAGCAGAATCGCAATCATTACAATGTACAATTGGTAAATGCGCCTTAACAGCTCTTTGCGGCCAGCTTTGAAGAGATCAGCCATTTCATGGATTGGGATCGCAGTTTTCAAAATTGGCTTTGGAAATGTGAGAGTTTCTGGTTGGACTCACTTGGACTTAAGACCATTTTTAATAATTATTTATCCGATAAACCTAAAAGCTACTTGGTGCCCAGCAAATACTTATTGATTTAAAGTTATCTATTTAGATCATCGGAAAACAACATTCAAGAGAGTTCAGGATATCAACAGCGAAGGCGTTAGAAGTCTGCCTTCTCACTCTCATTCACACAAATTCTGTATAGTGGATCCATTTCATTTATTCTATTTTTTGCAGCTGCTTTGAAGGCTATTAATTTTTAGTCGAAGTTTCTTACTGGTAGTATTTCAAGATTATCCCAACCCCGTTTCTCTGCTTCTCTTTTCTTGAATTTCGAAATATTTTTCTCTTTCCGCTTTTCTCTCGGTATCGCTCGATTCGTACTCCCGTGGCAGGAACGCTCTAAAGTTTAGTTTAGTTTAGAGTCTAAACCCTGCAAAGTTCTGCAAGAAATTTATGCATGGAGTTGCTCATCTCGTTTTCCAGGTGCTGATGTGAAGCTTTTTGTTTAAGAAAAATTACCAGTAGTGTGCTAAACTTCTCAGCTGTTCATTGTGTTTCTAGCTTCTCGACGGTAAACTTTCAAAGCAACTTAAAACACAAATTTTCCACCACTTTCGAGTAATGTTTGAAAGTAACCGCAACCTTTCAAAACTTAGAACGCTGACAAATGTGGTGCAATGACTGCAATGAAATCGAAAAAAAAAAAATTATGCAATGTACAGTAGGGTGGGCCAACAATGCATGCGAAAAAAGAAGTCGGAATTGTAATGCTCTCACCCCCTCATATTGTTCTACATACATACATATATTGAAAAAATATACCACTGTTTTTTTTGGAATCAAAAAATATTTATAGGTCGCTAAAAGCGCTTAAAGTTTCCCTTGTATTTTGTGTGAGGAAAAACTATTTTTCATAGAAATGGTATAGAATCCTTGATTACCAATATTTTTTATTCGGCAAACTCTTTTTCTCTTTCTTTTGTTTATATAATAATTTTTTAATATTGAAGATTTTCTATGGGTCCCCATTGCATATTTGAAAAATGTTTAAATAAAAAATTGGGTATTATTTCCTGAAGTCTCTTGCAGATAAAGAGAGTTTGCTGATTGAATTTAGATTTTCAAGGATTCTTTACCCTGGTTTTTTTCGCATATAAGATACATGCGAAACTTTGAGTGCTTTGAGCGACCTCTAAATATTTTGTGATTAAAAAAAAAAAAACACAATCCAAGGGGCGAGAGCATGACAATTCCCGTTTTACTCTTTTTGGACGACCCTACTTCGCATCCCATTTCTTTGTACGTGAATATGTATATTCATATCGTAGGCAACATCCTTTACAACGGGATAAAAGATTAATGCAATATTTGTCATTCGTCTGTGAGCAACTGAACAAAAATGGGGAAAACAAAATGTTTGCCGCAGTAAAATAATAGTTACGAAAAAGGGTATACAAAAAAATTTAAAGGAAAATAAGTAAGTGGGACTCCGTTGACGAGCAATGCGGCATAGGATATCCACCTACTGCTTAGTATTATTTACTACACACTTAAGCATTCAAGTGGTGTGTTTGCAGGAATGCCGCCGAAAAGTACAGCGCCTGCTTATGTAATGCGCGTGTACACACTTGTGCGAACGTGTGCATGTGTGTCTTGTATGACAGCACAGACTGGCTGTGGTTTAACAGCAATTTTAAATCGTCTCTTAAGTTCCGCAGTAATAGCTGACTGTGTTTGCCTTGGTAAAAGTTTTGCCTTCTTTTTTTCCTTTTCTCTGCCTAGGCAATGAACTCTGTGGCGCGCTGCTCTTCTTGTGTTGCATTTTGGAGTATAGTTTAGCAATGCTTGTGTTGGCAATTAAGAAAAAATAAAAATTTCTATATATATAAATACATATGGCATGCATACCATAAATTCAATTCAGAAGAGCTCCTAAATGCCAGCGAAATGCGCTACACTTAAGCTGAATTTTAGTTAAGGCACTTTTGCTGATGCAACAGTAACAGTTCAAGTGCTCTTCACATGCAAACGAATTTAAGAGTTTCAATATATCCCCGTAAGAGCGAGCTTCCAAAGCAAAAAAAAAAAATGGTAAGCGACCATTAAACACATCTTAAGTTATAATAATTTTGCTAGGATTTAATGCATATGTACCTAAGTTAGAGTAAACCACTACCACACTTAACAAAGATTACGGTGTTTCTAGGAACTAAAAAGTATGAAAGAGTTTTGCCAGGTTCGATAATATCAGTAAATGAGGACAAATTACTGCTTAGGGATTGATTTTTATATTTCATTCCTTAGAAAGAAAAATTAATAAATTTGTTCATAAATATGCAAGTATGGCATTCTTTCAATTATAACGATAAAAATGATAGAGGAAATAAAAAGCCAAATACATAAATCATTTATGATCGAAAAAAGAAAACTAAACAGGCTTAAATGAAATAAAAAAAAAAATACATATATTTCAAATAAATATCTTATGCCAGAA
>NW_016174718.1:0-3573 GCF_001687245.7 Rhagoletis zephyria
CAAACCGGACATGACTGCATACTTATATACATATATGACACTGCTCGACTTGGCGGTTGCATTCTTCAAAGAGGCATTTGATCAAATACAGCGATCCAGTCTAATGGACATACTTACATACATATGTATTGGTGTTGAGTTCGCCGTTCGCCTAATTTTCGTATAGTACCTCCCAACTGTCTGTGTTTCTAATCAAAATATGTAAATTATTCTACGAAACAATGGCTTGTTGACGTCGTGAAATTTGTTTATGTTGCGGGTTGTTATTTTTATTTTAGTGACACTTAGACGTCGCTCCAGGTGCGTTGTTATTTTTTCTAAAGTGCGCATTACAATTTAGCTAACAATTTTTGTTATACTTTTTAAATTATCTACGCCGAAATGTCAATCATTTTGCAGTTTAGGATGTGGGAAGCATTTTCTTCTTGCAAGAAGACAAGAGCACACGAGCGGCGCTTTTTTTATATACATACATATGTATATAGCCTGTGCCTACAACTTCTTTACTCAAGATAAATTAAAATGACATCTATGTAAACATTTTAAATTGGCTCTAATGTGGTTGCCTATTTGCGGTGTATAGCTTTAATCGTGAGAGTTTACGTGTGTTAATTAGAATCGTTTTGCGCGGCGGTGGTGGCGTATGAGCAACATTACGTACGTGTGACAGTTAAAAAATATGTTGATCATCAGTTTACTTCTGTGAGTACCTGCTCTAAGCGCTCGCGGAGGATGGAACATGTTCGTTTTAAATATGATACTTATAGCGAATTTACATGAGGCGATTTTTCAGCCGATTTTTAGTTGAATGCAACAATCGCCTGGTGTAAACGGCCTTTTAACTAGTCGCTTTCAATGAAGTTGGTCGGCTGCCTACTTTCGTTCAACTTTTTGTTCAACTAATCGCCTGTGAAAGTTGAATCATGTAAATTCCCTATTACTTATTTAGCACAAACGATTCTAGTCCTTTTTTCAAACGAATCTTATTTAAAAGCTTCTTAACAAGTTAGCCTTTAAATGCGTATACCTCAATATTTTTATAGTTTAAGATAGAAAAGCATAGAAAAAGAAGTTCATAGCAAGTAATTCTTTAACAAAAAATACAATAAATTCAAAATTTTTGAAATCAAGGGATGACGTCCAATTATTCCACCAACACAACGAAACTAAAATTGCTTAAAGCTGGACATCAACAGACTCCATGTTGCGAGGGTTACCACCTGTTTATAAATTAAATTCAATTTTAATTCAGCGAAAAAGACAAATAGTTTATATATATTAAAAAAGAAAACGTGACAACCCTCAACGAAATTATTTTTGGATTCAATTTCTCATACTAATTGCTTTAGTGAAAATTTGTAGAATCGAAAATAAGTGGCACCCTTAAACTAATATCCTAAGGGATAATACTTACTACATGCATATGCCAAGAATAGTTTAAGAGCCTTCTTTTAGTATACGTGAATAGTAATATTGTATCTTAATTTGTTGACAATAATTTAAATAAATATTTGATGGTGGCATACCTGTTAAAAATAACTCTGAAATGGGGATTTTTAAAGTAGTTTTTACTAGATACCCAATATCGCGTCTTATATAATTTATATAAAATATCTAATAGGTGGCAACTTTGTATGAATATCTCAAGTACTGACAACTATTCTCTCCCCCTGTAACTACCCAAAGTTTAAAATTAACCCATATCCCTATCTATCTGCTTTACAATTTTCCAAGTTAATATAATTCGAGTAAATAAAACTTTACCATACGATTTAAAGCAGTTTTTTTTTTATATGTAACTTCGGCTTGTAATTCGACTTTTGGTCGCTTAAATTAGGCGAACACCCTTCTGTAAGCCGGCTAAAAAATTCTGATCTTAATATATTTTTTAATGCCTAAACTCTGTCCAACAACTACACTTTCAGTAAGCAGCAAGACTGCTTCCATTCTATTTATAAATAATTTAGCCCTTTTTGCTTCACAAAATATGCTCTTAATCTATCGTTTTATTTAAACACAACCACTCAGCTTAATTAATTAATTAGCAAAGATAGCTAAGCTTCTACGTAGTACATATGTATGTATTTAGAAAAAGCAAAAGCTGGCAAAGCATCAAAGGTGCTCATCGCAAAAAACAAAAATATAAAAATCAAAACAAATAGGCGTTACTCATACACAAAGGTGCTAATGCATGAACCACACTGGCTCAAAGAGATTACTCTGCCTTTACCTCGTAAATTACAGTACAAATAAAAACCAGAAATACAAATACAAACACCACTATTTGCCAACCACACACATACGTACGTACATATATATGGGCTTATATCTATGTAGTTGAAGTCACTAATCAAAAACTTTTAAATGAATGCAGTACATAACTGCTTATGTACTAGAATATCTGTCCTCAATTTAAGTGCATGTATATATATTAGGGCGGGTAAATTTGTATGTGAAGGACTATGCGGTAGGGTATAGGAATATTTTACATGAAATTCGAAGGGAATTTTACGAAAAAGTAAATGTTTAAGGGGCTTTTCGGTACGGGTATGGGTTTTATGGACTTATGGACAAAACATATAGTTTTTTTTTTTTTTATTGGGCCATCACAATAGCCAAAAATTGAAAAAATCCATGTTTGTAGTGTGAACGTGTTTGAGATTTTTGGAAAGATAATTTATCCACTAAAAATAATTATATACAAAATTTCCCTATAAAATGAATTATATGCCGCCAAGAAGCCACTGAAGTCGACAAACTTTATATTAAGAATATAAATAGAACATAGTCATGCGTAAGCTCTTCACCGAAACAAATGTGAAAAATACATTCTTAGAAATAAAATGTTGGTTTGACGTTTTTTATTTCCACACAGAGGTGTCTCTGCGATATTCCAGAAAAAAAAAATTTTTCATCAACATTAAAAAAAAAAAATGTTAACTTTAATGGAAATAATAAAAAATATATGTAAAAATATGTTATTTTCTATTGATTTATTAAATAGCACGGAGTTTTAGCTTTCGAAAGAAGAAATAACCTGCCAATTGTTTGCCCTTTTTGAAATAATGCTTTTTTTGCTAATGCAGAAAATCATTTTATTTTTATTTTTTGTCAGTGCAATCAAATCTGCACGATTCGTTCTATTTTCAAAAGTGATGTATCAGATTAAGAAGCTTGACCTATAGACAATAGAAGTTTATTTTTTTAAGGAGTTGCTACCTGTTAAATAATTAAATTATTTTTTTTTAATAATTTAAATTAATTATCTATGAATAGATGGGTATTAATCGAAATGTTTTTGAAAAGAGTTTATTTCTAACTACACTTATTTCATACGAAATAGGTTTAAAAAGCTTTAGCTTTAGCTTGCAAATATTATGGAGAGGGTCGCCACCTATTTGTAAAGTCAAATTTGTTTAAACTAAAGTAATTATTGTATCAGACCAAAGCTTTATGACATCGTAGTTCTTATTTTTTTTTACAAATACATACATTGTCAATCAATGATTTGCTCTGATTACATTCATTTTAAATTACTGGACTCTTAAATTAACTCAAGAATGTTTTTACTCT
>NW_016174718.1:8009-10683 GCF_001687245.7 Rhagoletis zephyria
AAAAAAAAAAAATGTTAACTTTAATGGAAATAATAAAAAATATATGTAAAAATATGTTATTTTCTATTGATTTATTAAATAGCACGGAGTTTTAGCTTTCGAAAGAAGAAATAACCTGCCAATTGTTTGCCCTTTTTGAAATAATGCTTTTTTTGCTAATGCAGCAAATCATTTTATTTTTATTTTTTGTCAGTGCAATCAAATCTGCACGATTCGTTCTATTTTCAAAAGTGATGTATCAGATTAAGAAGCTTGACCTATAGACAATAGAAGTTTATATTTTTAAGGAGTTGCTACCTGTTAAATAATTAAATTCATTTTTTTTAATAATTTAAATTAATTATCTATGAATAGATGGGTATTAATCGAAATGTTTTTGAAAAGAGTTTATTTCTAACTACACTTATTTCAGACGAAATAGGTTTAAAAAGCTTTAGCTTTAGCTTGCAAATATTATGAAGAGGGTCGCCACCTATTTGTAAAGTCAAATTAGTTTAAACTAAAGTAATTATTGTATCAGACCAAAGCTTTATGACATCGTAGTTCTTATTTTTTTTTTACAAATACATACATTGTCAATCAATGATTTGTTCTGATTACATTCATTTTAAATTACTGGACTCTTAAATTAACTCAAGAATGTTTTTACTCTTCACTTATTTCTTGCTTAATATGTCAATTTTTTTCTTTTGTCTGATACCCATTGTAATATAGGTACATATTTCAGTTACCATATTCCCTTAATTTAAGTGAATTTGGCTTTAAATATATCTCCTTGAAGTAGGTAAAGCATTTTCAAAACCATTTCAATTGATACGCATATTGTAATATGTAGTTCATTTAACTTATTAGCATCATTTCAGTTCAATTAACTTATTACATCTACAGGCCAAGTCCTATAATTCGACACCTCACTTTTGAAAATAAAACGAACTATATGTGCATACCTATGTAAATGCCACAAGAACCCAAATTTTCACCTTAAAATTGCATTTACAGTGAAAGTATGAAAATTATCCAAAAATAAATTGCATTTTTGAATTTAGCGTCCTCAATTTTACTATGAAGCGAATTTTCATTTAAATCCGTTCATAATTCTATTTTTGCCCTCATTTCATATGGAAAGGAAGCACTGTGCATCGTCAAAGTCAAAATGTCAAGCTACAGGCGATTGCACAATGCCTGTAATTGTAAAACGATTCGGAAATGTCCCGTGGTGGAAGTGTGTGGAATTTCAGGAATTGTTATTCCAAATACCCCGTAGTCGACTTCATCGTATTCATCATCATGAGAAAATATGGTCATAATAAATGTGATTAATTCACTTATGGGCATTGCTTTGCCGGCGGGCAAAGCTCTTTTAAGCTTTCTATACATTTTGTATAGGCGCGAACAGATCAAAAGCTCTCTTTGCCCCAACGCTGGATTAATTGAATAAAAATTTGAACTCAAATCAAAATGTGCTTAAAATGTTATTTATTATATCGAGCCGTAACCGAAAAACAGAGGTAAACGTAATGCAAAAAAAAAAAATTGCAAAATGTTCTGTTTGATGCAGAAATATTCCTAGGGCATGTACATACATGCACTCCTGCATCAAAACTAGAATTTTGAAAAAACTTTTAATTGCATGAAACATTCAAAGGCATAACATAATTTTTGTTTTTTTCTGTTAAAACTGGAGAACGCTGCACCCTCTGATGGATGCCTCAGAAGTAAATTGCTCATACCAAATTGCAAATACCTCCTTACGACAATGCAACTACGCAAAATCGTCTCTTTTCGCAATTTCCCAAGCTCAAGTTTAATTTTAAACCAATGGTTTCTTCGGAAAATTTGCTTCGAATTCCACGTAGGACACTGGATATTGCACATTTGCTGCAAGAGTCTCGTGATCCAAAAAATCAAAGACACGAGAAAAAAATTTTTAAAATTTTTAATTTACATACATATGTAAGTATATTCCCATAGCAAAAATTAATACATATATTTTTCTAGTAAGCTACAACTATGAAATTTTTACACAACATAGAAGAATAGGTAACGGTAATTTCAGCACAGTTAACTAAATTTTTTATTGTTTTAGGTTATGATACTATTGCAGCAAATACGCAGTATTTATCAGGCTCATTTATTTTTGTATAAAGAATAAAATGCAGAAACAATGGGCATTTCTTCCATAAATACATAATTTTAAAAAGTATCCTCTGGTCTCTTCGAAATAGTTGCCAAAGAATTTCTGCATCAAAATCAAAATATAAAAAAGCTGAAGAACCACAACGAAAGAATTACTTGGCCCTGCAATCTATTTTGGATCTGCTTACGAAGGAAAAGACACAGAAAATTTAAAACCTGTAGATGTATAAAAGAATAGCACCCAAAAAACAATGAACGCACAAACTTGTTAATGATTTTGTAACACTTTTTCTCATCATATTTTCACATTTACACGTGTTATAAAGGAACATTTCATTAAAATCTTAAAATTTTGTAGAATCACCTGCTTCGCGTAACTGAGTTAACAGGCTATATTCGACTCGTAGATATTTATGTAAACAAATTTGTGCGCACCTGCAATAAGTCAGAGACACAAGTGCGTCCGAATATACCAAATTACACATCCACACCAGTGTTGCCGCGAAACATTTTTAGCGGTAGCTAAATTCAGGCTGAA
>NW_016174719.1:0-10681 GCF_001687245.7 Rhagoletis zephyria
TCGTCCTCCTCATCCTCCTCGCCGTAGTAGCAGTTGTGGTCGAGGTAGTCGTCGTCGCCGTAGCCCAGGCCAATGGCCGCCGCCTCGTCAATGTCGTCGTCCACAAAGAGCCTCGCTGAAGATGAAGCTGCGGTCGACGAGGTTGTCTTCTCCTCGCCCTCCGCATCAGTGGACACCACCGGCCGTCGGGCCGACTTCAGGTAGACAAACTTGTACTCGAGGGCGTTGAAGATGTCCGAGAGGTAGCTGAGCATCTGGAAGCTCGACTCGAGGATAAACTGGTGTCTAAACAAGAAAGAAGTTAGAATCACCTCAAATCAAGTAGAAAAAAACGTCCAAAACTTACCGCCCAAAGCTGACATTCTTCTCAATCTTCTGAATGACATCCTTCTTGGAGAGGTACTCCTTGGCGAGCGTCAGCCAGCTGACCACCTCGTCAATGAGCTTCAGGTGACCGCCGGGCTTGCCGTACGCGGCCACAAAGTGGTCCGAATTGCCCGCGGCGCTCATCAGCAGCACCAGACTGGTGAAGAGGCCGGCAAAGGAGAGAAAGTGGTTGCTGCGGGCGTCTCCGGCGCCGCCTGCACCTCCGTTGTCATAGAGCGACTGGCTGAGGAGCTTGCGCGCCGTGGGCAGCATCGCCTCCGCCAGCGCCGCCAGCACCGTCTCATCGAAGCGACTGCTGTCCTTGATCACGTAGCAGACAAACTTGTAGAGCAGGTAGACGGTGCTGCTGTTAGAGGACTCCCCCTCCGAGGACATGTACACCACCGGAGAGAGGGCGGTGGCAGTGGTTGACGAGGACGGCTCTGCGGTCTCCCCGGTCTGCATGGGCGTGGTCACCCCCACCACCACCCCCTCCATTCGGCCAGCGACAGTGCTGACAGTGTCCTCACTGGCCCGGCGGTGAAAGAGAATCATGTGCAGCCAGTTGAAGAGAAAGGCCACCCGCTGGGGGTGCTCCGCCAGCGCCGCTGAGAGGCCCGAGCAGAGGCGGATGATGTTAATGTCGTCGGGGTACTTATCCGCCTGGCTGAGCAGCGTCTTCAGCAGCTTCAGCAGGTTCACGGCGTAGGCGGCCGTCGCAAAGGGATGCGAAGCGACTTCAATCAGGTCGAGAAAGCTGAAGCTGGTCAGAGTGGCAGAAGCGGAAGCGGAAGCCGATGCGCCCGAAGCCGAGGTGGAAGTCGATGGCGATGACGTGGCCGTCGTCGTCTGTTGCTGCGCGGCAGTGGGCGTCGTCGGCGTCGTATCACAGAGAAACTCCTCAAAGGCCACCTTGCCGGAGGTCTTCTTGAGGATGCGCGCAAAGAACATGAAGAACTCCGAGGCGCAGTCTTGGTGGACCTTCTGAAACTTCAGCTGGTCCTCCTCGGCCAGCTCGGTGAAGGCGCGGTTCTTGAGGGTGGTCAGGATGAAGAAGGCGTTGCGGATGAACTGCGGGTAGAGCGCCGAGCAGTACATCTCATTGNGAAGGCGCGGTTCTTGAGGGTGGTCAGGATGAAGAAGGCGTTGCGGATGAACTGCGGGTAGAGCGCCGAGCAGTACATCTCATTGCTGTCCGCCTTCAGGTCGAAGGTCTTCGCGAGAATGCGGTAGGCGACGGTGGTGGTGCCGGTGCTCTCGTTGATGCCGTGCGTCAGCGAGCTGGACACCAGGTTCAGCTGCATCGACATCAGCTGGCTGACGAAGGGGTCAGAGGGCATGTAGTAGTTCTTTGTCCTAGGGTGGAAGAAGGAGAAGGGAAAAGCGTTAAACCCCAATGAAAATCAACCAACTCTTTCCCCACTTACCAGTAGATGCTCTCGGCAAACTTGAACAGCTTGAACCAGTACTGCTTCAGCTTGATCCAGGCAATGTTTCCCGCGCCCGTCTCAATGGAGCTCACCGTGGGAAAGTCCGAGAGGGAGTACTTCTCGCTGAGAAAGGCCGAAAAGTGGTGCACATAGGCGCTGCCATTGCCGTTGCTGTTTTTGTTCTTTCCAGTCCCTACACTTCCTGTTCCCTCCGACTGCACCTCCACGAGGGGCACCTCCATGGGATGGCCGGCAGAGATGAGCTCATGCAGCGGTCCCTGCCCGGCGCGGCGCTCCACATTGGCGTGAATGCGATTCCACTGGTCAATCTTGAGGAGGATGGTGTGCGGCAGAAAGTCGACGATGTTCGCGCTGATGTCGCTCATGCTGGTGTCGAAGCAGTTGGTCGAGCAGATGTTCACCAGGCTGCGGTAGAAGAGGTACTTCAGGTCGGTGGTGGGGCTGCGGCTGGGAGGGCCGGGGCAGGGGCGCGTCGGCGAGGAGCCGGAGCTGCTGCTGTTGTTGCTGTTGTTCAGCGGCCCATCGTAGATGAGAATGGTGTTAATGTCGCTGTACATCTTCTGAAAGAGGCCAATCATCTGCGGCAGGAACTTCTCGTAGATCAGCTCCTGACTGTCGCTGCTGAGGCTCTTCGCATTCGCCGGCGTGAGAATGGCGTCGCCGGTGGACTGCTGCTGCTGCTGCAGCTCCTTCGACGCCTTGCTGCCCTTCTTCTCCGACCTTTTGCTGGTGATGGTGCCACTGCTGCTAGCACCGCCTCCTTCGGAGACAGTTCCGCCAATGGCGGCCACCGAACGGGTAAACTCCGAACGGATGAGCAGCATCACCCGCTCGGTGAAGAGGTCAATGGCGAGGAGGGTGAAGAACTTGGGAAACTGAACGTGCGGCAGACTGAAGAGGTGGTCGCTGGAGTGGCTGCTGATCATCGAGCTCAGCTTCGAGTTGGACACCTTGAAGTGGTAGAAGGTGCGCACCACCGTCTTGAAGAGGCGGTAGTTGTACTGCAGCGAGTTGAACTTGGTCATCAGCTCGGCCATCGTCTCGTCGAGGTTCACCGGGGCCACCTTATTCTGGTCGGATGATTCTGCTGAAAACTTCAGCTGCTGCTGCTGCNCTCGGCCATCGTCTCGTCGAGGTTCACCGGGGCCACCTTATTCTGGTCGGCTGATTCTGCTGAAGACTTCAGCTGCTGCTGCTGGGCGGCGACGCTGTTGTTCACCTTGGCGAGCAGCTCTCGAATCCAAATGTACACGGCGCGGTTCTCGAATCGCGGTATCCAAATGCACATGTTGATCAGCTTGGCGGCGTTGAAGCGGCCCCCGTCCGCCGACCAGTCGTAGTTCTTCGACTCCACCTTCTCGGTGATGTCGGTGAAGCTCTGCAGAGTGGGGGGCAGCTGGTTGACCAGCCGCCACATCGTCCCAAAGCTGTAGTCCAGACAGCACAGGCCAAAGGGACCGAGCGACGGGTAGCGGGGCGGTTTCGCCGGAGAGGATGCGGCTGTGCTTGCTTCATTAGGACTACCACTGCCGCTAGTGGTGATGGTCACCGGTGGCTGTGCTGGATCAGGGGAGACATTGCTGTGGTTGTTGTTGTTGTTACCACCACCACCACTCCGCAGATCCACGTCGTACTGGTGGCCGAGAAACTGAAAGAGGTTCAGCAGCGAGTTGTAGAAGGCCTCGTAGCTCAGGTTGGGAAAGCCGGCCAGCATAAAGTTGCACGCCATGCCTGGGCAAAGCGGGAAAGAAATGTTCATTAGAAAATCAAAAAAATAAAAGGCACTCACCATCCAACTTTGGCACAAAGGAGCTACCCGAGGAGGAGGAGGAGGAGCTGCCGCTGCGGGCGCTGCTGCCGTAGAGGTAGCCCACGTCCATGAGGTGGTAGAAGCGCGGGTGGAGGATAAACTCCTGCAGACTGAGACTAGTGTTGGTGGCGTTCGGAGAGTTGGCGGCCACCGCAGCGACGGCCGCAGCTGCAGCCGCCGCCGTCAGCCCACCACCACCGCCCACACTGCTGCCATTGTGGCCCATCCCTCCGCCCCCTCCGCCGCCGGTGGTCGAAGCAGCCGTGGAGGCGGCGGCGTTGACGTGCGTCGACGAGGCCGTCAGCGAGGACGAGTTGAAGGAGGAGTTGGAGGAGCCCAGGTTCGAGGAGACGCCCCCTCCGTTGCCACCTCCTCCGCTTCGTCCGCCAGGGCCCAACAGGGCCGACTCCTCGCCGCAGCCCTCGCCCTCCTCGTCGTCGTCCTTGTTCGCGAGAATGTAGTTGAAGTAGTTGCACTCCAATCGCTTGTCGGCAAAGAAGAGCNGGCCGTGGAGGCGGCGGCGTTGACGTGCGTCGACGAGGCCGTCAGCGAGGACGAGTTGAAGGAGGAGTTGGAGGAGCCCAGGTTCGAGGAGACGCCCCCTCCGTTGCCACCTCCTCCGCTTCGTCCGCCAGGGCCCAACAGGGCCGACTCCTCGCCGCAGCCCTCGCCCTCCTCGTCGTCGTCCTTGTTCGCGAGAATGTAGTTGAAGTAGTTGCACTCCAATCGCTTGTCGGCAAAGAAGAGCGCGCTGCGCAGCGAGTCCACCGACTTTTCCGCCCGCAGGCACTCCTCCAGTTCAATCTTGGCCACGGTGGCGGTGTCGTCGTCCACCTCGTCGCCAGTGGCTCCACCAGGGCCGTCACTGCCCAGAGCGGCGGCGGCGGCAGCCAGCGCCGGCGGCGTCTGATTCCCACTAAGCAGATTGTGGTTGATCTGCTCAAAGAGGTAGGCGGGCGTGTCGTAGAGGTTCTTGCACATGTACTCAAAGAGGTGCAGCAGCCGGCCAATGAAGAGAATCTGCGCGGCGCTCACCGCGCGCACCTTCGGAGGTGATGCAGTGCTGCCCGAGCCGCTTGAGTTGGAGTTCAGCTCTGCGCTAATCTCGTGCAGCGCCAGGCCGACCAGGTAGAAGACGTGCTTCCGCTGCAGCAGCTTCAGGTTGTGAAAGANTTGCACATGTACTCAAAGAGGTGCAGCAGCCGGCCGATGAAGAGAATCTGCGCGGCGCTCACCGCGCGCACCTTTGGCGGAGATGCAGTGCTGGAGCTGCCCGAACCGTTGGAGTTCAGCTCTGCGCTAATCTCGTGCAGCGCCAGGCCGACCAGGTAGAAGACGTGCTTCCGCTGCAGCAGCTTCAGGTTGTGAAAGAGAAAGAGCATCAGCTGGGCGTGCTCCACATTGAGGTCCTCGTAGTAGACAGGGCACTCTTCGTTGTGCGGGCTGGTGTCGCCCTTCCACCGCAGACTGCAGCCCTTCAGCTGGTTGACGAAGCCACGCCAGATCTGAATGGTGATCGAGTTCAGGTCGAGCTTGATCTCCTCCTTCTCCCGCTGCTGCCGCAGGAGGATCACCTGCGCGAGGATGGCCAGGCTGCGCGCCCCGTGGTACAGCTTCCACGTGCAGCCCTCCACCTCCGGACAGGGCTTGAAGCCGAGGTAGGCGAGCAGCGAGTTCTGCTGCTCCTCGCTCAGTATCTGCATGGCAATGAGGTTGTGCATCAGCGAGGTGAGCGCGCCGCTGAAGCGCGCAAAGGTCTTCGTCGAGAGAACCGGGTAGGAGAGGCGGCGAGCCGATGAGGACTGCTGCTGTCCATGGCCTCCGCTGCCTCCTCCTCCTCCCTCCAGCTCCGCGTCCAGGTCCTGGATAATGTGCGCCAGGGCAATCAGCTGTCCGTCGGTGAGCATCTGCTTGAAGAAGGCCTGCAGGGCGTCAATCTTCGAGCAGATGTAGTAGTAGTTGAGGTGGTCCAGAATGGCAATCACCAGGCCGTAGTGGCTGTCCGCCTCGCGCCGCAGCTCCGCCAGCACTGAAGAGGCGGCAGCGGTGGAGGTCGTTTGCTTCAGAGACTCCTCCTGCTCCTGATGTTGCTGATGGTGATGCTGTCCACTGTTGCGATAGGCCTCACCAAGGAGGATCGTGTAGAGGTCCTCGATGGAGAAATTGCGACTGCCTCCAGTGCTGGCAGTCTCGCCCAGTTCGGCGTCAGCCGACTCCTCTGCGTGAGCACTTCCACTGGAGCCCTCAGAAGCCGCAGCAGCAGCAGCAGCAGCAGCCGCAGCGACACTGGCCGCCGAAGCGAGGCTGGTGGTGCGAATGAGGCAGGCGCGTCGGTAGCCGGTGGAGAGGTAGCTAAAGAGCAGCTGAATGACGTTCAGCTGCGAGGAGACGATCATCTCGATGCGCTGCCAGGCGCTGTAGTGCCCGNGCAGCGGTGGAGGTCGTTTGCTTCAGAGACTCCTCCTGCTCCTGATGTTGTTGATGGTGATGCTGTCCACTGTTGCGATAGGCCTCGCCAAGGAGGATCGTGTAGAGGTCCTCGATGGAGAAGTTGCGACCACTGCCACCTCCAGTGCTGGCAGTCTCGCCCAGTTCGGCGTCACCCGACTCNGAGCCCTCAGAAGCCGCAGCAGCAGCAGCAGCAGCAGCCGCAGCGACACTGGCCGCCGAAGCGAGGCTGGTGGTGCGAATGAGGCAGGCGCGTCGGTAGCCGGTGGAGAGGTAGCTAAAGAGCAGCTGAATGACGTTCAGCTGCGAGGAGACGATCATCTCGATGCGCTGCCAGGCGCTGTAGTGCCCGAACTTGTTGTACTTGAAGGTCGCCTTCGAGGTCGTCTGGCTGCCGCTGCTACTTCCTCCCAGGCCAGTCTGCGAGGCGCTGGGACTGAGCGTTCCACCAGAGGCGACCGAGCTCGAGCTGCCGCTCTGCTCCAAAGTTCCTGGAGCAGCGGTGGTGGCTGTTGTTGAAGAAGTACCCGCCGCCGCCGCCGGACAGGTGAAGCTAAACTTCTTGAGAAAGTTGAGCTCGTCCAGCGAGTCGCCGCTCGCCTCGTCCGACTCCTCCGAGCCGAAGATGGCCCGCGTGCTCTGGTCGCCAAACTCGAGGTGGAGGTCGTCGAGGAGGGAGGCCATCAGCTTGAGGGCGTGCTTCGCCAGCGGATTCGCCAGGCCGGAGGTGCTGCGCAGCTGCCTCTGCTGCTGCTGCAGACTCACTGCAGCGGCCCCGCTCGACTGCGCCTGCTGCTGCTGCTGTCGGCTGCTGTTGAGCAGCAGTTGCATGCCGCTGAAGAGCAGCCAGGCGGTGAACATGTGCGCATTCTGGCAGATCTGGCCGGCGACGCGGTTCGACTGCCGGAAGATCTCAAAGAGCGAGGAGTAGAGCGCCAGGCTCTTCGCGACAATCTCCGCGATGGCGCGCTCCTGCTCGTAGCCACCACCTCCTCCCTGCTGCTGTTTGGTAGCTTCGGTAGCCGCCTCAGTTGCTGCTGCTGCTGTTGCCGCTGTCTCTGCCGTGCTCACATGGGAGATGATGGTGAGGGCGGCGTAGAGGCAGGCCTGCACGGTGACGATCATCTTGGAGATGCGATCACAGCTGAGCGGCTCCAGCAGGCGGTTAAGCTCGAAGATGGCGGCCACCAGGTCGAGGTCGGTGGCGATGCGCTCGGTGAGCAGCTCCAGGTGGGCCGGGTCGAGCTTGGCGAAGCGCAGGTGGGCGCCCTCCTCGATGGCGCCCAGGTGGAGAATGTACGGGCGGAGGATGGTGTACGAGTTG
Source organism: Rhagoletis zephyria (assembly GCF_001687245.7). Classification (NCBI taxonomy): domain Eukaryota; kingdom Metazoa; phylum Arthropoda; class Insecta; order Diptera; family Tephritidae; genus Rhagoletis; species Rhagoletis zephyria. Next base: position 7,400 of record NW_016174719.1, read on the forward strand.
ACCAGATTGAGGAGGGTGTTCGCCCCGCCGGCGTACTGAAAGTACATCTGATTGTGGCTAATCAGGTACGACTTGATCTGCGCGGCGTGGCTCTTCGAAGCGGAGGAAGTGGATGTTTTGGTTCCTGCTCCGCTCAGGTCGTCCATGTTGCTGTCAAACGAATGCTGCTGATGCTGGTGGTGGTGGTGGTGATGGGCAGAACTGACTCCTGAAATGCCCGGAGGCAACAGCGGCGGCGGCGGCGGTTGGCTTCCAAACGATGCCTGGTGCGGGTGGTAGCGGTGGGAGGAGGAGGCCGCTGAGGAGTGGCCACCGCTGGACAACACCGAGGACGACGACGACGACATCGGCGGCGGCGGATGCAGCGCCGGAGGCGGCGAGATGTTGCTGTTCGAACTGACGATAAAAGGCGTCAGGAGCTGGTCAAAGAACTCCTCCTTGGAGTTGCGGTCCAGCGAGCCGACGGGCTGCGTCAGGCGGATGCGCTTCGTCGATGAGCTGAAGGAGGGCGAGGAGATTGAGGCCGTGGCGCCGGGCGTCACCACCACCGGAAAGGATCGAGTGGACGAGTCTTGCTCGACAGAGCTGCTGCTGCTAGTGGAGGTGGTGGTGAGGGCGGCGGTAGTGCTTGCCGAGTGACATCGCAACGAATCGGGCAACGGCTTGAGGGTGAGCATCTGACAGAGGCTGTAGAGCTCTCGGCTGGTGAAAAACGCCTTCTCGTACTTGTCACTGTCGCCGATCAGCATAAAGTTGAGAAACTTGGTGATGCGGTACTGGTGGCGTAGTAGTGAAACAGTTAAAAGTTAGTCCACCGATCAAACTTAAAAGCGTCCACGAGACAACTCACCTTGAGAAGGTATCGGTAATACTCTTCACTGTCCAGGGACAGACTGTGCACATCGCGTAGCTTTCGGTAGTAAGCTGCGTTGAACTCGTTGAAGTTGGCCTCTTCGTCCGAGTACGCCGACAGCTCGTTTAGCAGAAACTGAAGGATGTAGATGAGAATGTCCGACACGGTGGCAAGGGAGCTACGCGGAACTGTGTGGAGAGAGAAGGAGAAAAAAGTAGTTAAGATCGGCGTGCCTTCTATTGAGTGGAAGGGGATTAAGAAGGGCTTTGCCCGGCGTCGCTTACTTTGATTCGTCTCACTGAGCAGCACATGGCTGCACAGCGTCATCAATGGCAACAGANGTCCGAGTACGCCGACAGCTCGTTTAGCAGAAACTGAAGGATGTAGATGAGAATGTCCGACACAGTGGCAAGGGAGCTACGCGGAACTGTGTGGAGAGAGAAGGAGAAAAAAAGTAGGTAAGATCGGCGTGCCTTCTATTGAGTGGAAGGGGATTAAGAAGGGCTTTGCCCGCGTCGCTTACTTTGATTCGTCTCACTGAGCAGCACATGGCTGCACAGCGTCATCAATGGCAACAGATATGACTTTTCAGTGTTGGAAAAATGCGTGAAGTTCTTCTTGCTAGGGGGTTGAGGAACAAAGCGTTAGAAAGGTATCAACACACTGATTTCATCAGCATCAACATCGATCACTTACCATAGTTCAAGACTGCGGATGATTAGATTAATGTCCTGGCGAGAGATGGGCGCTTTGGTGGCCGCCGCAGAGGTCGCCATGCTCTCCGCGGAGCGGATGTGATCACCGGTGCCTTGCTCATCCTGGGCAGAAGTCGATGAGGACGACGAGGAGCCGGCGGCATGCTGATGACTCGCCTGGAACGGCCCAGTGAAGAAGTCAATCAACAGCCGAAGCTGCTCCTTGCTCTCATCCATACTTCAACCGGTGAAAGTGAGTGAAAAAGTGTATGTTGTGGTGTGTTGTGTCCAGCCGGGATGGATGTAGGAGAAAGAACTCGGCTAGGAAAGATCGAGAGTGGGAAGAATACGGCTGTCGCTGCCGCCGAATCCACAGGGCAACCTACGCGGAAATTCAACAGACAAGAGGAGAGAAAGCAAGCAGCGGTTAGTTTCTCNGTGAGTGAAAGAGTGTATGTTGTGGTGTGTTGTGTCCAGCCGGGATGGATGTAGGAGGAAGAACTCGGCTAAGAAAGATCGAGAACGAGAAGAATACCGTCGCCGAATCCACAGGGCAACCTACGCGGAAATTCAACAGACAAGAGAAGAGAGCAAGCAGCGGTTAGTTTCTTGGAAGGATGAGACAGCAAGAATTCTATCTTTGCCTCTACTTTGCCTCTTGAAAAAGAGAAGAAAAGAGAAGAGAAGCGGCGGGAGCAAAAGAGTAAATAGACACTCTGGCTTACCGGAGGATACTGCGTGATAGAGTGTGTGTGTGTGTGTCACGCGCACAGAGACGCCAAGAGCTACTCGCCGAAGAGAGCCAGAGAGCGAGACACTCCTCTGGCTCCTCTTGTTTGTTTCTTTCTTCGGGTGCGAGGGGGATTCGAAATGGCGTGGGCGGTAGATAGGGGAAAGTGGTGGTGGTGTTGGTGGTGGTCTCCTCTCGGATCGACGGTCATGCACTGTCTGGATCGGCGGGTATTNTTCGAAGAGAGATTCCCGAGATCCAGGAGAGAAGTAGAAAGTAGAAGACAACAATCAACCGAGGATCAACCGAGAGTGTTTTGGTGGAGAAAAAGTAAAGTTGACTCGATTCTGCGGCGACTGCTGCTGCCTGCTGCAATCTGCGCCTCTGCTCGGCTAACTCTGCTGCTCTGCTCTCGTTGTGTTGTGGGCGCTGATGGTCGTCGCCGAATCGTAGTGCCTGGGCAGAGGCGCCCACCGAGCGCCCGCTCTCGGCGATGCTCGCAAAGGCAGTGACGATGAGATGTCACTTTTTCGGCGGCGCGGCGCCGCTTCTAGAAGGTGGCGGAAGAGGCAGGAACTTGACAGAAGACAAACAACAATTAGATCGACTGTTTTTTGCAAACAGGACTTTGGTTTGAAAGAAGGACTCATCTACCGGCTTAGATGCCTTTCGCCTGATGATCACCCCCTGAGGCCAAAGAGGGGTTAAAGGGCCTTTTAAATGGCCCCCGTTCATGTAAACAAACAGTTCCTTCTTTGTAGAACCCTTTATGTTGGAAGGCAGGGAGAGCGTGAGCTGATAGAAAACTTTATTCAACTAAAGATAGAGAATAACTCACTACAGTGAGATATGCCACTCTAAATAGAGCGAGATAACAATGCTTGCAAGTTCCAAAATCATAGAGGTTCTAAAACCTAACACTTTAATATTGAAACGATTTGGAAAAGCATCTTAAGAGATCACAAAATTGCAGAAAAACTCCTGTGCTGCTGCTGCTGCTGCTG
>NW_016174720.1:0-10680 GCF_001687245.7 Rhagoletis zephyria
CGACGCTACGTAGCACTTATGCATTTGTTCCGCACCTTTATTCTACAGCGCCCCTACGCCATTTTGCACAAGCTAATTTATGTATGTATGTATGTATGTATATGTTTTATTCGTCCACATGGAAATTTAATTTAAAAATTTAATTTTATTTTATGTGCATGAAAATAAATACTGGAAAATTTTATTTCATCTATGTATGTAAATATTTGCTTTTAGCTTTGTGGCTTTCTACAAAATTTGTTGGTGCTCTACATATGAATTTAACATTAAAATATGACAACAACTTGACTATGTTGATTTAGTTGATTTTTTGTTTGATTCATTTTAATGGAAAAATTTATGTCATGGAAATTGTTCGAGTAAATTTTGTATTTTTATGTGATATCATATATGATATATATATATTGCTAATTTGCATAACAATGCATTGTGAGTTGTGGAAGTAGGCCCTGGATTTTTTTCTTCTCAATATTCGAAACCTTTTCTAAGCTTCAAAAAACCCAAGCAAAAGTTTGCAAACATTTCATGCTTCTCCTTTGTCCAAAGTAGCCCTACAGTTTTATGTTTATTTATGGGCTTAAAAGGGGACACGATAATTTTCAAATGCTGAAAAAAGCAATGGATATATACGACTGTTATAAAGCGATCCCCGATGCATGATATCTTATTTCGGTGGCCGGCACTAGGAAATACTATACAACGTCAAGCTATTGAGGATTGCTCAACTAAAGACTGCTTAAGCCATGAAATAACTCACTGATTACAGACCAAGAGATGGGATAAATGTTATTCTGGAAATCTAATAGGAAATTGGTAAACAAGAAATCTCATTTATAAATACCCGGACTATACATTTTTTTTATTTAATCCAATGCATTAAACTCTTTGGGCAGATAGAAAAATAGAGTAGCCACTGCAAAAAGTAGGGCGATTGGGCATTCAGCTCCTCTAGCCTTAAAAACTTTATATTTCAGTATAGATTCCTGGGGGTACAGATTGTACACATGTGCTCCTCTCTTAGCGATACATGTCCTATGCACCTCTCCTTACTCCGTGAAACGGCCTCACACTCCAAGAGCACGTTCGAAAATGTCTCTTAAGGCGAGTTAAAAAAGCTCCAAAGTTCGCTTGACCAAATCTCTAGCTTGTGCGAGTGGCTTGTTGCATTGTAGGCCGTCAAAATACACGTAATAATTCTTAGCCTGGGGAGGGTAATGTGTAAATAGTATATCTCAAGGTTGTATCCCGCTAGTGTTTTGCCAATGTAGTTCCCTCAGTTTAGTATTTTTTTCTAAGCGCTTCCTTTATCGTGCTGGGACCTACCGCAAGGAAATGTAGAGGTCCTATCGGGGTCGAGACAGCAGCCATTCTGGCTAACTGATCAGTTTCTTCATTTCCTTCGACTGCCATGTGCCCTGGTACCTACATCAGTTGGATAGAATTGTTCTTAGCCAGGGCTCCTCAATACAAAAGTGCCGCCTGACTATCACTTAATATAAAGAGTCTCTTACTTCGATAATTACTACCTACTAATGGCATAGACTTTCGCTTGGAAGAAGCTTAGGAAGGTCCTCAAATGCACCGAAGGCTTCGGCTTCGGGCCATATAGTTTCTTTTTTGTTTTTTTTGAGGGCTTTATTTTTTTCTTTCTTTAAACACTGAAATGGTGTTTCTCATCTCTAAATCTATAAGATTTTTGGAAAAAAATCTGGAGCTTTTGGCATGTTTTTTTTATCGAACAACACTATTTTTGACAAATTATTTTAAGGTCAAAGCGTAAATTTGGCTCAATTGGTAATTTGGGTAACTACATACATACATACACGCGCCGCTCTTATGTCACATCAACAACGACGTAATGGCGTATACATTATTGCACCAGCCTTCATTCACTCAGTGCATAATTTATGCTCTGCCTCTCACTTGTTTATCACTCGCTAACAGTTAGTCACTTAACAATGGTTGGCCACTTAGCCGCTGGTCAAGCATAGCCCTTTCACATCATTCTTGCTTAATTTAAACACAGCAAAATAGGGGGCAACATGCTTCCAAAATGCTAACACATATTAAACTCACACTATTTAAAGTCGAATAAGAAGATTTTAGTAACCTTAATGCGCATAAAGTGCCTGCTATCAATTACACACAAACAAAGTGTGTGTGTGCCGAAAGCGACAAAGCTGCTGTCTAATCCACTTCACATCGCACGCCCTTATATCCGAGAATCCTTTGGCAGCGCAAACTTGTGTAACTATGTGCGAGCTTTAATGAACATTGCACGCTATATACCTGCATACATACAAGTACTAGCATACAACAACAACTTCAGACATGAAGCCTTGTATATACATACATACATACATATAGAGATATGCATCCAAATAGCCAGCCAACCAACCTTTGCCTATTTTGTATGTAGTTACAAGAATACTTGCCCGTATCAAGCATGACTGACTGTCGCGTTGCTGCAGGCTCCACTGCAGCAACTTTTCCACTCAGCTAATTGTATTGCCTGCCACCAAAATGTTGGGTTGGACACAATTTTGCCGCTAACGTTGCCGTTGCTGCCACTCACAATGGTAATTAAATACTTTAGCTCGTCGGTTTTAAGTTTCGAGTTTTTCGGTCTGCAAATGTTATTTTTAGTCAAAAATTGCTGGTGTTTTCGTTTTGTATTTTGTCACTTTCACGTACATATGTATGTAGTTGTTTTCGGGTTTTTCAGTTATGTATTCGGTTTGTTTTTGTTTGTTTCTTTTATTCGCCGTCGCGGCGTGGCTAGTTGGAAAATTTGCAACTGAACAAAGTTGAATGTCATTGTATATTTGTATTGTCGGTTAGCGGGTTGAAGGGTTTTACTTCGCTGGCGGATGCGACAAATAGCAAAAAAAATAAATAAAGGTAAAAATAAATGTATGAAGAAAAAAAATATTTTTTGCCTAAAATATTAAATTTTTTTAAAACTGTTGATTATATAGAAAAACGTTATATGAACAGATTAAAGGAATTGTAATTTTTAATTTTTTTTAAATTGTTTGAGCAAAATCGGACTAGTGGTTCTCGAGCTATGTCAAAAAAGACCACCAAAGGTGACAATTTCCCCTATATGATAGTTATATATATATCTCGATTCCTAGACGTGACCCAGCGAAACGCCGGGACACGTATAACTTCTTTTTTACCGATATAACTTTCCCCGGTAGTTTGAACCCTTCCCGATCACTGACCCCTACCATTTGTCTCACAGTGTTATTTTCATTTGTTCTTTTACAAAACAAACAAGTTATTAATGAAGAAAATCGATGCATGAATAAATAAATTAAAATTTCTTTGCACGAAATGTGAGCAGAAAATAATGTTACTCATACGCCATGTCGTACATACTCGTACATGGCGTATGAGTAACATTTGGGAGAATAACTGATATAGAAAAGACGATATACCGATGCGTAATCTACGACCCAAAATTAAGTTAAATCGCCTTGGCATTTTTTTCGTGTCTCTTTAGCGTTCCTACAGTGTTATTGAATTAAACATTGATTTCCAAGACTAAAAGCAATCCATAAGTATGGAATAGCAATAGTACATACTTTTGTATATAAGTACGAGTATATAAGCTAAGGTAGCACCTATCGCTGTACGACTCAATTGAATTATTTGTAATTTTTTCTACATACATAAACAGATATTTGAAAGTGGGTGTGAGAATAATTCTGAGAGTTAATTAGATCATCATAAGTTATCATAATAAAGCTTAAAAATAAGTGCTTAGTGCGATATTGGGTAAGCTAATAAAGCCATTAATACTCAACCTGTAATAATAAAATTATTTATATAGCTCGTGCTTCGTTAGTCTCATCTGAAAGAATATTTTATTATTTGCATACATTTCTTATGCCAAATTTCGTCATGCGGAAATGAATGCAATGACTAGTTTCTAACGCAAACAGACGGATATTAGTTAATATCTTTAATGTGATTTTATTCAAAAAAATTTAATTAAAACGTTTTTGTTGAAATTTAAAAAATTTTCTTATTTTTTATAAAGTTTGAAGTTCGGACTTTTATGGTTTTTGTTAGACAACGAGCTGTACTTTCATAAAAAAATAATAAAAACTAAATATGCAATAGAAAAATAGGTAAAATTTTTTAAAACGTCGCGTCCCTTTTTACGTGAAAATTATAAAAAAAAGGTGATGAAAACATTATATTTAGCTAAACATTTCAAACTTAATAAACTTTATAATTATGAAGCTCTTCGTATTTTATTCTATGTTTCTATATTTCAGCCATTTATTTTGAAAGTGGCATAAGTCACTTCGTACCTCTTGTGTTTAAATGACCAGCTACTAGTAACCGAATGCATTTGCAAATCGCTCTATCGTCTTAAACTAATTACAAAACCTTCTACATTTGGTTGATGCAGTTGAGCGAATAACCAACGCGTTCAGCTACAAGTAACCGATCATTTAAGCACAAGCGCTGTGAAGTGAGTTATGCCACATTCAAAATAAACGACTTATTTAAAAAAAGCAAAAATACTTAGGTGTTATCATTAACTAATAACATTTTTCTCATTTTTCCGCTAAAACAAAATTCACTGTCAGTTTGCGTTAAGAGTATTTATTTCTTTGGTCACTAATTACTACTACTAATTACGTTGTTTACTAAATAACACCTACAACCACAACCGCATCCAGATGTCACTTCGCGTGCACGCAAATACCTAACTAACATAGTTAAGCGCTTAAATATTTAAAAGTCCAAGTGGAAAAACGAAGCATGCAAGTAGTAAGTATTAAGTTCAGCAACGGAATCAATCTATTGTTACAGGAAGTTCAATGGATAAATACGCCATCGTTGTGTAGGGTTTTTAGAAGAGGAAAAATATTAAAGCTCTATCCAAGCTCTTCGTATTGTGGAGATTAAACCCAGACCGTCCTAGTTCTCTTCACGATCGAAAATAAGACTAGCCAATTTTAGCTTCCTTCGTTAAATAGTGGTGAAAATGACTCCCCAGACAAAATTATAAGAATGCTGCTTCATTGCCTTTAAAATAGTAATCGAGTGTGTCAAGTATTCTGGATGAGCCGGCAAGATTCCTTCAACGAAAGTTTGAAAATATATTGTTTTTGTTAAAAGTTAAAAAATTAAGTACCAGACACTAAAATGCTTTTTCAATTCAATTACCTTACAATTTTCTAACTATTTCTTGCTTGGATAAAAAATCTCCTTCCCACAATGTATATTTTTCGCAGAAGTAAGGTGAATTTTTTACAAAAGCAGGGATAAAAGTAGCAAAAGGCGAAAATTAAAAATTTTGCAACATTCGAAGAAGAATACGAGGCAAAATAAGTAACGAAAAAAGTTTCATTTTAAATGCACTAAGCGATGAGCGTTGCCAGCCAGTTGCTGGGCGCAATTTGTAACGAAAGAGAGATGAATGCTGTTGCGCGTTGATTAAGTATGTGAAACAGCTTAAATATAATGACAAAAGCGTTAATGTTGTTGTAATGTTGCCATTGATGATAATGATGTTAGGAATAATGAGCAGTCTTTAGTTGAAAGTTTCTGCATTTTTCGGCTAGCACACTACTAAAGTTGCAATTTCGGCTAACTTTGTTTTACTATTATCGGTATATAAATGCATATATACAGACATAGCCTTTGTAGTATTGGTATTATGTGCAGGTATTTATGTATACATTGCGTGTTTTCCTGCCAAAAGTTGGTAATGAGTTAGCTGTTGTTGCCGGCTGCCGTTAGTCTAGCTACACCCGCTGCTGCTGCTGCTGTATTGCTACTATTGCAGCTGATGCTACATACATAGTACCTTAACGGAAGTGCATTCATTTAACACTTTTCACATTTAATTTTCTCTGCTCGGCAATTTTGCGCCAACACTTCTTTTAATGCTATTCAACTAAATACGCAAACGTCTGCACATGTGTTTGTGCTAGTACAGTTAAGTTCTATAAAAAAAAGTACAACGCTAAAATTGGACCAAGTAATTTTGCAAAAGTTGCAGATTTCTATTAAATTGGTTTCTGAATATAACCAAAGTTATGTGGCCTAATTGGGATATGAGAAAGCCAATAGACATTCTCACGCTTTTTAAGTAGAAGCGGGATGCTAATGGCCATTGGGTTACAAATGTAATGACTTTTGCATGAGCTACTACGGCCCAGAAGGTCCTGAAACGGGCTGAATTTACTTTTATTTCACAAAATGGTTTGTTAAGGCATTGGTGGTGTGCATCAAGCTGAGATAAAGGGACTTACTATCAGATTCATTATTGTTCGTATTAAAGGCGAACTACTTAGCACTTTCTAAACCAGCTCATCAATCGTTGTCGTCAAGCTAAACTAGGGATAAAATCTGGAAAAATGCTGTTTCGGCAACATCGAATCAAAGGCAAGCTAAGTTCGCTGTGTGAGTTTGTTGTCGGTATAAGTAATTGATGTCGTTTGGGATAACTTAATTAGCCATACATGTTTTGGTTCAATGCAGCTTTGGATTTCAGCCATGATTTCGTAGAGATGCCTTTCGACGTAGCGGAAGTTGGCTATGCTTCCAGAAGTGTCTATTCGGCTGTAATATACGAGAAGAAATTGCGTATCTTATTTTATTTTATTTTGTTGTATTTAATTTAATTTTTTTTTAATTGTAATTTAATTTAATTTAATAAAGTTTAGTTTTATTTTATTTTTTTATTACCTTTTCTTAGTTTTTTATTTAACCTAATTTAATTTAATTTAATTTTATTTTATTTTATTTTATTTTATTTTATTTTATTTTATTTTACTTAGCTTTTTTGTTTTATTTAGCTTTATTAGATTTTGTAGTTTATTTTTTTAGTTTATTTTATTTATTTGTTCTTTATGTGTATTCCAAGAAAGCTGCTGAATATTAAAGAAAGTACAATGCTATTCTTAGATTTGTCCATTCATTGCCAACTACTTTCATTCGTTTTCAAACTTTCTATCCAATCACATACTACATTTATTTACAGAACTGAGATTTTCTTGAACATCACTGTAATTATTTTCGTTGAAATTTTGTATTTATTTTTTTGGTAGCTGTATAGTTTTTCTCTTGTCGCTTGTTCTTACTTATTGCGCTTTTGTTGCTGACATGCAATTTTAATCCCTTCGCTGGCGCAGTTGTAAATGAATATTAACGTCGTTGCCTCATTTAAGCACTCACGAAAGCAGATTTACCAAATTCCACCCGCTCTCTCACCGCTTTCTGTTGACAGGATGCGATTTTTCTTTATTCACTTTTGTACTGTATTTCGTTTTGTTTTGATCCTTGACTACTTTTGTGTAAAGTGTTAATTACAAACTGCTTTTCACGCGCGCGTAAAAATATGTACATATGTATGTATGTATAATCGTTTATTTGTGTTTGGTCTTGCAGATTTTTTGCTTTTAAAAATATATATAAAACTAAGTAACTATTTAAGCGATTTTCCAGCTTATAAGGGAGATTATGATTGAAAGAAAAACAACAGCTGTTATCTTTTTTAATAAACTAAAAAAAGTGGTTACAGTTGGTGAAATAATCCTTAAAAATACATTAAAGACCGCTAACGACAAATGGACAATTTTGTATGGTTGATATGAGTTTTGAGTGCTGAAAATTAAAATATCGTTTTAAGAATTTGCGTCAATGGTTATGGAAAGTAAATATGCTGGTGGTGTATGTGTGAATATAAAAACAAAAGCTTTTAAAATCAAAATTAAATGAATATTACCCCACTAGCTTTAAAAAAAAAATAAAAATATTATGCCGCGAGTAAAGCAAACATTGAAACATTTTCCTATTGTGTTATGAAAATGTATCCTTCCTGCCCTTCTAGCGTTGCTTTCTTGACTCCTTAATGATTATACTTTTCCCCCCAATATCTGTTTGCTAGCTGGTTTCTTTTCTAACTCGATATTCCTTCTAGTTTAATTTTAATAATTTGAGTTTATGCATTTGCTGTTTATCTTTTAGTCACGTTTAGCAGCGTAAAATAAACTGGCGAGCAAATGAGAAAAGTTAGGCGACAACAGAAAGCACGCGCCAACAGTGACTCCGCTTTTTCGCTGACGTTGCCACATTGACAATCAACTGAATATACATATATGTATATGGGGTGCCATAATTCCGCTGTTACTTATGTATGATGCCGTTATGTACCTTGTAGGAAAAATTTGTAGTAGTAGTTAAGAAACCTGTAACAAATTCTTCAAAAATAAACATTTAAGTGCGAACTGGATGCATTTTCATTGATTCCTAGAAAGCCTGTTTTGTTTAAGGCTCTCATTTATGGCGCTTGGTATTTTGTTTTACTATCACAGCATCAGGCCGTGTCCAGACCATGAGTATGCGAGAGCACCTCCACAAAATCGTCCTGATCCTCTCTGATCGGTCAGGCCAGACGACCATGGGTACATCGAATTTAATGGGTGGTATTAGAAGGGTGTGCTATAGTTGAGCATTAGGCGCTACCGAATTTTTACATACATAATTGGTTCCACGAGTGGCAGAAAAAAAAATAATACGTTTGGGTAGAGATCATCCGTAACCGGGCAAGGCTGGGCAGCTACGTAATGATAGCAATAACTAACGATATCGATTCATCAATTTGAAAGTTGTATTTCCATCAATATGAGTTCAAGCAACAAGTACAATAAAAAACAAATCAAGTATTTAAACATTTTTAGCCTTTAAACGATAACTTAGGTGAAAAGGTACCGAAATAACTAATTTTTTCATTGTAACTCGAACAAGTCATACAGAATGTTTTTTTTTAATAACTTTAGGAAGTTTTCAAACATAATGTTCATATTAGAAGCAATCGACGCTAACATCAAATAAAGTATATCTGTGAAGTTTCAAGAGTCTGCCACCAAACTAAAAAAAAATGGCAGCATGCAGAATATCTGTCGCAGCTATTTTGTAATTTTAGAAATGTTACGTCTTTTTTTTAGTTTTAATAATTCAAGATACTTTAAGATGTTAAAATTGAAAGGTGAAAGTGTTCTTCTTGCCAAACCGAACGAAACGAGGAAGCGCATTGTAGGATATGTGGAAATTTGCTAATGGTGGTATGGCAAGCATGCAAGACTACATTGAAAGCGCCAAACATTTGTTCCAAGTTACGTCACCGTCAAGAGAAATTTGTTCTTTTGTGATTAAAAAAAAAAAATCAGAACTTGAGCATTTCATTGTCACCAATCATTCAGCTCTACGGATATTGCTTATAATATCAGAAAATAATTCAACTCCAGAATGAAGGAAACTGTATTTATGGGGAAGTGTCCTGATCGATGGGTTCAGGATCATGGCAGCGCTAAGCGAGGGGTATATAAGAACGAGTGGTTATTTTTACTTTCTTTAAGTATATCTTATTTAAGTTAAGTTTAAAAAAAAAAGAATCTCTCTGGAAGCTGTATTAGAAGGTACCCTAATAGCTTTGCAATTCGAGAGCAGACGAGGGGATGTATTTTCAAGACAATGAAGGTCTAATAAAAGAAAAATACTGAGAGACAGAAGGTCTCGAAACACTAGCCATACATACGAAAGCACTTATCGCTTCGCGTTATGAAAAATAAGGGTTTCCCAAAAGCCTCCTTTTACATTTTGCTAAAGATGTTTATAATCATTTTTAAGGCTAGCATATATTAATATACATATGCGTATACGTATAAACACCATCAAAGTTAACATAATTACGCCAAAGTCGCTTTTTCCAGTTTGAAGACAATTAACAAAATGGCATAGGACTCATCGTTTTCCCGTTTATGCGCTCCGACTGCAGGCATTTTGTCGTAACTGCCGGAAAGAGCACACAAAATGGCGAGAAAATCGGATAATAATTAAATTAAAAGCATTTGCCAGAGTTAAAAGAGCGATTAACGCAATGGAAATAACTTTCTAAGTGCAAACTTTCATACATACATACATACATAAATGTTCGCATACATGTGTATTCGCCAGAAAATGCACAAAGGAGTGCAGAGAAGGCGACTAGCGCTAAACATGAATATATGTACACTACTATCTAGTTATGTGTGTATGTGTACATTGCTTTTACTTGCATAGAAATATATATATGTATATATATGTACAGACATGCGTGCTTTGTTGCATGCAAAGTAGCGTAGCGTCGAGAATAAAATGGAGTAGAGCGAACTTCATTTTGCGCAGAATTTTNAGCAGCAGCATCAGCAGCATCAGCATAGCTGCCATGGCCACTGCGATTGCGATTGCGTTGTCTGACTTGGCTTGTAACTTTTGCCTTGCCCTTTTGGCTGCTGCAAGCTGGTTTTAACGATCGCGCATGCTTGCTAAACTTGCAAACACTTGCAACTGTCAGATGACTACGACTACATGGAGGATGTGTAGCATTGGTGCTGGTGGGTATTATTTCACACAGCTTCCATTGTGACGGCTGTATTGCATACGCATATTTAACATAAGCGTACATATGTACATATCTACATGTGTATGTATGTATTTAAATGTTATGGAATTTCATTTTCGATGGAGTCAAAGTTACTCTGCTTTTAAATTGCATAGAAAATTCCAAATATTTAAATGCTTATACAGCAATATATAATTACTGCGTACTAGCGTTGCCAAATGTCCCGTATTTTGCATTAAATTTGAAATGTTCCGCCGGAACAAGAT
>NW_016174721.1:0-235 GCF_001687245.7 Rhagoletis zephyria
TAACAAGAACAGTGTTGTTGGTCCAACAAAACAATCATTACGTTAAGGGGGAAATTTTGGACAAAAATGAACGTACCTTACAAAAATCTGCTAACAAAGAACGTAAATCTATTTCATATTTAATTTAGAGAAATTATTAACACCTGATTTACATGATTCAAGTACTTGAAAGCAATTCTTGCTCATTCTCTTTTGTGTTTTTTATTTGCTTTTACACGTTTCAATTCTGTTGAAT
>NW_016174721.1:313-10680 GCF_001687245.7 Rhagoletis zephyria
TGAACTGTGTAAAAGCAGTCTAAGGGATCTTCATCGAAAGTGATAAACTCTTGATAAACTTGATAAGGTAATAAATTTGTCATGTTGATAAATGAACCAAAGAAGGTAAATTTGATAGATAGATAGAATGATAAATATATTTACGTTCTTTTGTTTGGATTTGCTTAAAATTATTTTCGGAAGCGGCAGCTTTGTTTTTTCCCGCACGCCATCCTAATCGGTTGGCCAAAAGTCACTTGCGCGAGCGGTTAGAGACTTTATAGAATTTATGACAGCTCAATATGCGTGCCATCTTCTTGTGAAACCAAGGTGGGCGAAACAGTTGCGGGCAAAAATTTACCCACCGATTCGGCTACGCACCGATAGGTACTGCGAGTGCTTAATTCACCTCTAACGATCACAAGCAGGTGGCGCTGAAATTGAATTTCTATAGGGATATTTGTGTGTCTTTACTAAAAAAATAAATATTTTCTCGTATTTTATTAATTTCGCTAGAGCAGAGAACAGTGTTGGGCGTTAATCAATTTATTTTTTAATCATCTTGTTAATTGATTAAAAAAGTAAAATAGGTGAAATTTTAATTGCGTATTTCAATTAAATTAATTGCAATAAAAATTTTAATTGCAATTAAGTTGGAAGAGAACATACATATACATACATAAATAAACTAGCCCATCAACTAAAAATCTAAAAATACCTAACAAACTGTTAAATTCTGCAATTTCAGATATTTGAATTGGCCATAAATATTCGTGTTAGGAATAATTTTTTCAGGAAAATTTTCTATACCGTTTCCTTATACGTTTTATAAGTTTCTTATATGTATGTATATAAGCATCACACAAATACATACATAAAAACGATGAAATAAGATTTTCTAAGTATTAATCGAATATAGCCAAAGCCAAATAAATTTTTGTCAACACTTGTACAATGAAATTACATATTTGTATTGTAATTATAACTAAAACTATCTGGAGCTAGAAAAGTGCTACATAATTTTGAAAATAGCTAAAAAAAAGAGCTAGGAGCTTAAGACAAATTTTCAGAGATAAAAAGGAAAATAAAGAGCTGGATCTAGCTCCGAAAATTCCAAAATGACAACACTGACTGGTAGACAACATCCAAGAGTGGCGGCAGCCATAAGTTTAATTGGACGCGTACCCTTCTAGAGTGTAGATGCCAATTCTTTTAAAGAGGAGCATTGGAAGAAGAGGAACACACCGAAGGATCTTAGCTGAGTACATCTTAGCTTGGTAGGTCAAAAGTTTACTGCGAGGACAAAAATGTCCTTTGTCAAGTTTAGTTTGCAGACAAACCGGTTTCGGCGTTGTGCCATCTTCGGGTTTAATTTTTCGAAACCGGTTTGTCTCCAAACCAAGTTTGACAAAGGATAACGGAAATTCGTTCCAAAATAAATCATCCTACCACCCAGTCGGAAAAATCAACCAACAGCAACGTAAATAATATATATTTCCTTTTTAAAAATAGAAAAAACCGAAAAATTCAATTAAAAAAGAACAAAAAATTCTGCTGCGCCAGTACTCGAACTCGGATTTGCCTTGCGACCGTTGGAGTGATGCGAGCTAAATGGTATATAAGTGCTTTCGCGTTTTAGCAAGAATTGCCCTGAAACTCTGCCATTACAATGGCATTGCTGCCGCTTATCGGTCGATGAAGACCGGTAACTTACAGCACTCAGCATAACTGTGTGCATTTGTAGGGGAATGCACCGATCATATCAATAAGTATCGATAATAATCAACGACTTTGTAAATCATCATACATGTTATATTTTTTTATTTATACAACTTTTTGTTAAAATACATCAAACATGAAGAGCATATAAAACCGATAAACATAACAAATGCACGCGACACTTTAAGTCCCATTTTCTGTCGGCCGGTCTTGCCGGAGTTCCAGCGAAAGATGCAAATTCTGAGTGAGTAATTTTATTAATATTGCCTAATGCCTTAGAAAATTAAATACATAAACGATTAAATTTTGCAGCACTCACTTTAACTATACTAAACTTCGGTATTGGTATAACAACCATTGCAGCGAGGAGTACGTACGATGGTAAACCCGGTTGCAAAACTCCTGGCGAAGTTGGTCATCTCTACAGAAATTTCTGGGATCCAATGCGTTATTGGCGCTGTATTGGTTTAAATATGGAACCCTTGCAGGAAAGTTGTTCCGATGGTAGTGGCTTTCAACAATCTTTGGGCCGTTGTGTTGCTTGGCGAGTTTGGAAATGGGAGTTACCACACTATCCACCAAGTTGTCCCGATGGCGTCATGTGTATATCAACTGAATCGCTACCTACGCTAACGGGGGAAACCTCACCACAGCAAGTTTCGTTATCAAAGCCATTAGTAATGTCGGAACCATGGACACCAGCACGACCATTGCCACAGATCCAACCATTTATGCAGTAGCGGCTGTTGGTTGATTCGCGTCCTTTGCAAAAGTCACCGACCTTAATACAAATCTTATTAACCACAGCATCGCCTGTGCTGAAGACGCGTCCTCATAGTATGTATTTATAATTCTTCGATTTAAGTTACTGTATTAACGAAATAAGTGGTTGTGGTAAATTATTTTTAGGCTTTTTAAAATCATTAAAATATATTCTATGTGTGGTGTTAGATACTCAGAATTTCTTTTGGTAAAGGATTGATTGAGACAGAGATTTTCTACATATCGAGGTCTTATATTCAATATCCTATAGTCAATGACTCACAAATTCAATTAAACTCGAACTTTTCAAAACATGCTACAGTTAAACCTTAAGAGCGTTTCAGGCGTGACAATATTTCCAACTTTTCCACGTAATTCGCTGTCAAATTGGGAAAGAGAAATCTTATTTCGTTGTGTGAACAGCCAGAAAGACCTTTCTGTCACATTTCAGAAATCAGTTTCAGAAATAAAAGTTCCAAGATGTGACTGCAATTGAGAGAGCGCAAAACGATTTCGGAAATATATTTCAACTTGCTCGTGCTGCACTAGCAATCTGCAATTCGCCTTTTACAAGTCTAGCTCATTATATGCTAAACTGCATATAATAAACATTAAAAAAAAACAAATATTTGAAAAATTCAACAAACTTTCACCAAAATTTCAAACTTTTTTATTTGTCAATGTTATTGTGGCTTGTTAACATTTTATTTTTAATATTTTCATTGAGCTTTGTACCACGATTGTTTATTAGGAAAAATTTGAAAACTTTGTTGCTTTTTGTAGGGGAAGTAGGGAAAAGTTGTTGGAGATTTTTAATTTGCTGCTATTTCTGTACACCATTCATTGTGTGCTGCTACTACTAAATCGCCCAGAACAGTTCACTATATTTACTAACATTTCACCACGGGTATAGGAAGCAACAAATGCATTTGGGAAAGCTCGCTGAACTTTCGAAAGCACAAGTTGCATACAAAAGGCAAGCATTTGCCTCCCACACAGTATCAAATACTTTTCGAAAATCTGTGTTGATGGTGGTTAGTAAACAAATAAAATTATATTCCACAAATTCTAAACAAACAAAATGTATTAAATCAATTCAAAGTAGCAATAATTGTGCCTAATTGATTGTTAAATAAAAATTAAGTGAGTGTTAAGCAGAATAAATACAAATTATGAGCAATTCATATGCAACAAGCGTATGTATGTATGTACTATGTAAATAAGGAGTGCCGAGTGTCTGCCTAGATTGGGTTTCAATGAAAGTGTCGGTTACATACACATGTAGGTATATCTGTACATACGTAGCACATACTGACACTAACATATTTGAAAAATAGACATACATAGTACATACGAGTTTTACACAAATTGCTGTAGGTCAAGTGCATCCTTTGTTTGTGCAACACGCCTAATTGTATGCTTCACAATTTTTTCCTGCAGCTGTGTTTGTAATTACGCGTACAGATGCTTGTTTCCGGTAGTGAGCTGTGCAAAAGTAGGTCAGTGGGACGTTGTTTTAACAACGACCTTGAACGGGTGCTGCCCTCCCGCTTCGCCGCCAGCTACATACACGTACGTAAATAGTATGCCTGCTGGGTTATGTTCATTCCATTTGTTTAATCGTTACGAGCGCATGCAAATTTGTATACGAGTTTTTCTTTGGTCCCAGAAGGGAATAAATAAAGGAACGCTTGAATGTAAAAATCGGAAAGTTATACACACAAACAGTATGCCCTCGGTAAAAGTAACCGGGAAAAAGTCGGGCAGTTGCGTTGATTGTGGCAATAAGCGGCAATAACCGAATCACAAAAAATTTCAGTCTGAAATGAGAATTTAACCTTAAAACTAAATTATCAAAAGTCAAATAATATTGTTCACTGTAAGATAAAACCAAAGTATTAGTTGAATTCTCTTGAAAATCATTTATATGTGTACAAAGTCGAAATACCTATAGTTGTTGGTCAATCAGTTTTGAAAAATTGGCAAATGTTCGTTTATATTTTCTTTGAGGATACATTATTTCGCAACTTTTGAAGACTTAAGATGTGCTTTATTGAATCCGAGTTTCTTCGGGCCATTGCAGAAAAAAATTTAAAGAAACAATAAATCGTGGATAGAAAGTTGCGTTTACTGAGGGACAATTTGTTTTTAAGTTGCAATTACGGAGTCACTAATGGTAAACATTTGAGTGTTGCTTTAGACGAGGTGTTGCTTTTACCGCGGGCGTACTGTACATATGTAAGGTTTTGGAGATATGTGATTTAAAATTTTAGACATATATATATTTTTTTGTTATTTTATGGCCTTATAACAATAATATTCCAATAATTTTTTTTGAGCTTGAGACCGTTTTTAATGAAAAGCTTATTGTGGAAAAGAAACAAGAATATATTTTTTTAAATAGAAAATCTGGGTTGTGGTTATTTGAATAATACGATTTGGTTCGTTTGAAACCATAACATAAATTTATGGTCATTTAAAAAGTGGACATAACTTGTACTTATTTTAAAAACTGGACATAAGTTTCTGGCCATTTAAAAGGTCGACAGAGCTTTTAAAATTAAAAATTAAATTTATGTCCACTTTTTAAACGACCATAAATTTATGGCCCCTTTTTACATTAGAAAATAATTGAATATGTACATATATGTAGGTCCACTTTTAAGTAACCGTAAGTTTATGTCCACATTTTAAATGACCTTTATTTTTCAAATAACAAGAAACTTAAAATTTTTGATCTACAAAAAGCAGGTGTGTATAGCATGTCTTTAAATTTTCTACTGAGTACTTTGAATCGATCCTGAGTACAGAGTATTTTTGAGTACTGAGGACTTTCGAGTTCTTTTAAGTTCTGAGTACCTTCGAGTTAATTTTTTGAGTACTGAGTACTTTCGCGTTATGAGTACTGAGTTCTTTGGGGTACTCAGTATCGATACTTTTAAAAATCGGGTGCTGTCGATCCTTTTGAGAATCGAGTTCTGAGTACTTCTGGTATCGATACTTCCCAACACTATATAAAACTAAAGACCTATCTCAGGAAATAAATCTATATATAGCTGTTAATTCCATTTCACAATGTGTTTTCACTCATTTGACATAGTGAAAACAAGCCTTAAGCTTCAAAACTTGAAAAAAAAAATTGTTGCTCTTTTATAAAATGCATACTCGGTGTAGCCTTCAATTTGGTGCCAAACAGAAAAATAATTTTTTATTCTAAAATTTTCATTTTTCGTACAGGGTATGCACACTGCCGTTTGTGGCTGCCCTTGCAACGACATGAGTACTCAAGGTAACCATATTTTATTTCAGAAGTGACTTTCAAAATATTTTTCCTTCACAAGTAATGGTTTCTTATAAATGTAGTGCATGCATGTTGAGTTGCATACATGCATACATATGCTCGCAGCTGAAATTATGCTTTTGACCTCTAATTTACTGTACATAGGAACTTCCATAAATAAATAAATAAGTAGACTTGTAAAATTTCCCACCTTCTTATGTCTAATATTTCACGTTCGCAAACGTTTATTGCACAATGCTATGACCTCCTCATTCTCAGATATATACGCAAATGAGTTTACATATTTACATATACAGTGGGGAGCAGAAATGAGTAGATATATGGTGATTTTTGTTAAATATTCGGTAGGATTTTCGAGGTAAATTTTGTTTCGGTTATTTTTTCATAAAAATATGGTTCATGCTTAAACAAAAAAAAAAAAAATAAAATTTCTAAAAAGCTCAAAATTTGAATGAAAATTTATTAAATTTTTCTAAGCTCTGTATAAAGTGTGAAAGTTTGATTTGTATGGTTTTGGTTAAAGCATGAACCATATTCTTGTGAAAAAAATGCCATCTTTTAACACCTTGTAAATATTTAACAAAAATCCTCGGGTATTCATTTCTGCTCCCAACTGTATATATGGAACATGTGTGCAGCGGTTTGTTTCTCTGAAAACATATGCACCGATAAAACTTTATAATTACTTAAGTATAAATGAGAAGTCAGTTGACAACGGGTCTTTAACCATTCAGTACAAAAGTTGTAAGTACATTTGTGTGCACTGTGCACTCATTGTTAGTAAACTACCAACAATTCGGGTGAGTAAGTACGATTAATGACTTCTAATTACGTGCTGTTCCTTGGCATTGATTAGATAAAAGCAAAAATTTTACATTCGCCTTTTTCGTCAATGTGAGGGGCGCTACCTACCAGACGCTACGATCACATGAAGTGTTACGAAAATCAGTTAGAAATTCGAGAGGAATAGTCTACAAGGTGACTATAAACTTTTTACGTTTGAACGTGTTTGTACATACATACATACATATGTGTATGAAAGAACATAAGGAATATCCACTTCTAGATTTCTGAAGAGCTAAAAAGTTGCAGTGGTGCGTAATTATGTCCGAGTATAAAGCCGCAGCCGGCATTTTATACACTGAGAAAAAAATCAACTTGAAATTGTGTGCGTTCGGGCTAAAGTGCGAAAATCGGCAGTTTTGTACAACAAACATATGGCACCGTTATGGCAAAGCAACGTTGGTAATATTAACTACATTATTTATTTAAGAAAAGCAAAAAAAAAACAAAAAAAAATAAAAGTTGCTTCTGACGGTATTCGAACCCGAACCAGCTGGAAGTTAATAAATAAGAGCAATCTTCGCTGCACGTTCATACATACGTATTTGTTTTCAAATGTTCAAAATTTCTTACAAAAAATCAAACAATAACTTGGTTGAAAAGACCATTGTACTTTTAGCTCAGTGTACATATATGTATGTACATATGTATGTAGATTGATTATATCAATGAGTCTAAGAGTGGGAGACCGAAAAATAGTACTTATATGTTCTTCAAAAGTATCTTAAAAAAATTTTTATATTCGCTTAAATATCTATGAAATACTGTACTTTTAAGGTGCATAAAATAACGTGAAATGAAAAGAGAAAATAACGGTTTTCTTAGCTAATTTTCTTTAGAAAAAGTTCTGCGACATAATTTTTTATGAAAAATGTAATTTTATCCTAGGACGAAGTATTTTGATGGCACTTATAAATAGTTGAAATTGTATAATTCGCTTTGATACCAAGAGAGCCCATTTTTCTATACGTATATATTATAATTTTTATAAAAAAAAAAAAATCAAACCTTAACAAGGAAAAAATAAAGAACCGTTAACCGATTTCTGTAATTCTTTTTTTAAGAGCAAAGGGTACCTCAGGGGTGGTACCATACTAATTTGGTTTGGATCTGATGAAACAGGAGCAGGAAATAATATTACTCATACGCCATAGCTTACACGGCCGTACTCGTACGTGGCGTATGAGTAATATTTTCCATGTAAAAGTGTCTCGCCTTTGTAATCGCAACGTAAACTTAAAATACATTCTCTGGGGAGTATGACCTGATATATGATCGTGATATTTTTTATGGAAATTTTTTATTGAAACCGTCATGAAAGCTTATGAATTTCATATCTTTTGTTGACATTGGGACTCGCCTATAAAAAATTCAATTAAAGCAAACAGGCAAATTTTTCGTACCACCCCTAAAGTCTGGCTGGCAAACTTATCCTATATATATGCATATATATACATATATTCATAGGTACCAATGCAAGCAAATTTGTATGAATTATATACACATGTATACCCGTAACAATTATCGCCGCGCTTCTTCACGCTCACAGGGGCTAGTTTATGATTACGAAACTCACACTCATAATTGCGAATTCTTATTAGCAAATACTTATTGAAAAGCTTTTTTTTTGTTTTGTCAGAAGCTTTCTCTACAGATAATTTCATTACTTAAATGTTTGGCATGAAGTGTGTTGGTAAATTGACATTGGCTTTTTACTATTTGAACGCGCTGCTACCGTTAAGTTCTTTAACTCTATTTTAAATAATTAATTTAAGTTGTCACGGTTTTGTTTGCAAATTTTTATTCGATTTGTCAGTGCAAAGTGTAAGTTGAATTGGTAAATAAGTCAACGGAAATAAATGTGAATTAAAAAGCAGTAAATGTGTTTTACATATTTATTTATGTATGTTTGCAAAAATGCCAAAGAAGAACATCTATATTTCTGCCTTACTTACATATACATATATCTGCCATTCAGCAGAATAGGTTCAATATGATTTTCAACTATGTATACCTATTTGATGCATGCAACCGATTATTCGAATGCTGCTCTTGTTAATGCAAAAATTAACAACTATATTGACACTATCATTGGTTATTTCAAAAATTTGTTTAAGGAGTGAGAAAAAAGTAAAATTTAATCGTTCGATGGAAAAGGTTCGTGCAAACATTTTGTTATTAAGATGGGAATTGGCAAATTTCAAAATCAAGTTTAATATTTTTCGACCAAGTATGTGTTTAATATTAAAGTGGTGTACAAATATGGGAATATGAAAAATAATATTTGCCTTGCAAGTAAAAAAATTTTTGTCAATCTACGAATTAATAACTAATCCAAGGTTTCTCAAAAAAAATTTCCCAAATAATTATACATAAAAAAAAATCAATTGAAGTAGCAATTTTCATCTTTTAATTGGAGTAAATAAATAGCTTTACTATAGAAATTTTGTGCTGTTTAAGTTTAAATAAAGGTAGCTCACAAAAAATCCGAATAAACGTAAACTTCTGAAAAAAGAAAAAGTTTGTGTCTGTTCATTACTTCTTATTAATTTCTATTGAAATATCTGTGACTAATTTTTCAATGAATGTTATTAGTGAGACAATAAAAATCCCTCTTTTTACCTTTGTGCACTCAAGGACCAATTTTAACAAAAACACTTANATTACTAGTGAGACAATAAAAATCCTCTTTTTACCTTTGTGCACTCAAGGACCAATTTTAACAAAAACACTTAATTTTCAAGCAGGATTTTTTTATGGTGTAAACTATATACTATGCACTTTCGTTTTCATTAAAAATTATGCTGCTATATGTAGAAATTTAAAAAATTTGAAAATTGCGTATACACTGACAAGTCTTCGTGACTGGTGTATTTTAATTGTATATATGTGTATGAAGTAAAATCTTTCCTGATTTTTGATTTTTTTAAATGTTCCAACAGACTAATGCAATGTTATCATTTAACTGTAGGTTACTTACTACTGCAAAACAGGCATTTAAAACTGTATGCCGTTTTCCTCTTTTGCGTAGAATGACCCAACACTTCTCCACTTGTTTTAAATTTTGTTATTCTTAGGGCCGTTTCTTCAAGTAGCTTTTCAAATTGATCTTCCCTTTAAACACAAATTTTGTTCTCAAAAAATGCGTTTGAATGGCAAACAAATTTCAAAAGCTACTTGAGGAAAGGGCTTTCTAACGCTTTTCAACGTNAAAATTGATCTTCCCTTTAAACACAAATTTTGTTCTCAAAAAATGCGTTTGAATGGCAAATTTCAAAAGCTACTTGAGGAAAGGGCTTTCTAACGCTTTTCAACGTGTTATACATATTTTTACTTTTCCTTTTATTGAGCAAATTTAATTGTATGTTATTTTATTTTGCGTATGTTATTTTATTTCGTAAAATTTTTTTAGTTTGCATTTAATTTACTATAAATGAAGATTACTTAATTGAATTAGTTAATTGAATTTTATTAAATTTTAGTTTATTTCAATTATTTTATTTATAGTTTGTTCTTATTTATTTTTTACATTTATTTATTTTTGTAATTTTATGAACTTTCTTATTAATTTTAACTGTGCTTTAGTTATATTTATTTCATTTCATTTCATTTGATTTCATTTGATTTCATTTGATTCCATTTCATTTCATTTCATTTCATTTCATTTTATTTTATTTTATTTTATTTNCATTTGATTTCATTTGATTTCATTTGATTTCATTTGATTTCATTTGATTTCATTTCATTTCATTTCATTTCATTT
>NW_016174722.1:0-10680 GCF_001687245.7 Rhagoletis zephyria
TAAATGAAATTATCTTCAAAAAGTAAATGTCATGGACCAATCTAACGTAGAACCGATGAGATTTGAATTTTATGCGTTTTTTTTAAAAAAAAAGTTATCAAGCTCTTAAAAAATCACCCGTTACTTTGTATTCATTCGCATTGAAGCTATTAAACTGTTTGCATTACACCGAAGAAAAACGTGTCTTTGATTTTCTCTTGGTGTCCCCAACAGGGTGATTTTAGACATATTTTTTTTTTTAATTTTAATTACTTTGAAAGTTTATCTAAAATAAATAGCCTTTTAATTTTTTTTATTGTACTTACCGCGTATATGGCATCCCAAATTAGTGCAAAAACTTTTAAAGTTTTTGTCGAGCACGCCATTGTTGAGAAAACTTATGTAAACGTTGCTTCACTATTTAACTAAAAAAAAATATTTTATGCTGTAATTAATTTTCATATAAAGACGCACTATTTATTTTATTTATGTTACGCATGTACATACATGAACTTTCAAGATTAAAATATATGTACATGTAAAAAATTGTCAAATCAAAATTCGCAAAGTAAACACTAAAGAAAAGCGAAATTTTCAAAATACAAATAGTGATGACAAAATCGAAAGCATATACATACATATGTATTTTTGGCGTATTTTTAAACAGTATCTATGTAGTACATACATACATATTAATGTACATGTGCGCGTCTATTCTAACGTTGGTGTTTATTTTAAGCTATTCGCGTATTTCGGTTGTCCAATTTTCCTGCACCAAAAATTAAAAAAAAAAAAAAACAAAAAAACAATAAAGCTTTCATATAAATTTTTGCATTGCACTTTGCTACTAGAGCGTACCGCACACCACAAATGTATACACTCCCCCGCCCACTCCTATTTCGTCCCTCCTCAGGTCAGACCACGATAAACGTAAGATGCAAAGTTTACTTTTTTTCTTACGAATCGGAAAGTGCGCGCAAAATTCGAAATGCAACGATAGCTATTCAAAATTTAAATCACACAAAACAGCAAAATACGAATATTACCGTCAGATACTGGGCGAATAGAAAACCATCAACGGCGCCAAGCGCGAATAGACTAAAACTACCTACACCTACAGTTCGCCTATTTTGCTACCGCCAATATTTTGCGTTTGCTTTTTGCTTCTGCCTTTTGATTGTTTTACGTGCCTCAAACAAAAATTGTATTTTGCACTATTGAGTTTGATTCTATGTGGATTTCTAACAGTGTGAGAGAAGAATAACAACAGCCAACAACAAAGCAGAAAATATATTTAACTAGTTGCGGAATTAATTGAGAATGAAACGAAGCAAACAAAAACAAAATGTTGTCTATTGACTATTCGCATTAGATAAGATTGCCCTATAGGGAAAACTTAAACTGATGAAATTGTTTTTGGTGCAGAACTAGTAGTATGTATATTGATTGATTGTTTAATGGAACTCAGTGCGAAAATTATACGAATATAATCAACAATTTTTAAAATTCGAAATAGCGGATCCAATCTGGCGAATGCAATAAATTTTTTCGCCGTCTTATATGCGCAATTTGGATTTTAGAAATTTATAATCAGATTCATAATCATCAATCCTAAAAACCCCCGAGTAACGAGTTTCTCAGCATTAAAAAGTAAACATTTTTACGAATTTTCCGATTTTTTTTACCTGAACTAATTTTGGAGAGAGGGAGACTTATGTTGACGAAGATTGCCTCATATATTAACTTTAGGAGTACTTTTATAGGCGATTTTATTTTTAAGTTTTGCCTCAGCTAAAGAAATATGTTTCTTAAACAACTACTCGAGTTTCAAATCGGCCAAATATAAGGGGGTATTTCGAGAACCCAGCGACTTTCTGAATATTTGACTTTATTATGGCAAAAAAGGTTTTACATAGTTTCTCTCGATGTATTAGGCTAGTGTTTTTCCAATTATTCCATCCCTTCCAAGTAAAAGGCTCCCTCCAAGTCCTCAATATATATTTGTATCAGGGATGACCTCTTCATTCTACCCAAATCACTTTCTATCGGATCATTTCTTAAGGCTTGAAAACAAGAAATAATTGAAATGGCTTAAATATTCTGAATAGCATAGCAGTCGTGAAATTTACAGAGTCGTTGACAGAAGTCTACTTATTATTAGATATTTGTTGTGTCGAATTTAAAGGAATTTCACTGGAAGTTCAGAGTATTTGTTTTTTAATTTTAGCCATACAAAACAAGACATTTTAAAAATTTTCATTTTCAGAAATATAAGAGTCTTCAGTCGTAAATGAGCTGTTACCAGCTTAGCTTGCATATAACTGATATGTATGTCTTGCCATTTTTTTTTTTTTTGATATTTGATTTCAAGCAATCTATAAATAGAAACTTATCAACATAGATGGGAAAACAGATAAGCGGGAGACATAATACCTCAAATCTTATACACAAATCACACAACCGAAAATGCTTCATTTCCTACAGGGAACTTTGTATAAGTGAGTGGGTCGATTGCTCGACGAAATGCTTTGCTATTGGTGAATGGAAATGAAGTGCTCACGAAACAAAATTTACTCCCACATTGTTTTGAATTTGCACGTGGAGCATTCATTCGCCTCATCGCGTTAACGTAATAAATCAAAACAAATATTTTATTGTTGGAGAGAGATAAAGAGTTAATATGAACGATTACTTTGCGTATCGCTTTTTTAATTTTTCCTATACTTTTAGGCTAAGGGAAACTTTTAAAATCGCCTTATAACGGATTTGTTGAATAAATTGAAGAAATCGAGATTTATTTTTTGTACAATATTTCCATTAACAGGCGAAATAGTGCTTGATGTCTAAGAAATATTTTCTTGGCTTATTTGCTTTAGGCGGCAGCTTCGGATCGAAGGATGAAATTCACTTTAATTTAGAGCATAAACTGCTCAAAATTATACTTTGACAGAGGATAAAAATGCGGATTAATAAACTGAGGGGTAGTGGGTTCGAGTCCCACGGCCAATAGAAATTTCCTTTATTTTTTTTTTAATTCATTCAATTATTACCTTTTTGTAATTATAGATGCTGTGAACTTTTTAATAAAATTAAATCCAAAAACATCAGACAACTATTAATAAACCAACTAAAACTAAATTAAATTAAATCCAATTAAACTAAATTATTTTTTTTTGTGTTTGGCTGTTAATTGAGGATTATATTAATTTTTTGAGCTTAAGGTCGGGTTGGAATAAAACAATGTTATAGTATAAAATAAAATAACATAAAATAAAATAAAACAAATTAAAATAAAATAAAATAACATAAAATATAATAAAATAAAATAAAATAAAATAAAATAAAATAAAATAAAATAAAATAAAATAAAATAAAATAAAATAAAATAAAATAAAATAAAATAAAATAAAATAAAATAAAATAAAACAAAATAAAATAAAATAAAGTAATATAAGGTATATAAAGTAAAATAAGTTATATAAGTCCAACCAAATCCACCAAAAATAAAAAGATGTTGGCAACTTTCCGAGCCGAGGATCGAGCCTGGGTACTACGGAATTATAGTACGCAGCTATCATCACTCAGCTACCGCGGACGCCAAACTCGCTAGCTTTGTTTGCTAACATTCACAATGGACAACAGTTGGCCATACCTAAAAAAAAGCGTCAGCGTTGTCTGGCTGTCAAAAAATTCGCATGCCCATACAATTTGTTTGAAGCATACCGAAACAACGCGGCGTCAACGCTGAACGGTTGGAAACTCCGATTTTGACAGGGTGTTAGGTGATGAAGTTGGCTGCAGAAAACGCGAAACTGTCATTTTCGTATTGCATACAAACAAACCTATGCCTATGGTTTTTGCTAATTCTGCATCATGAAAAATTTAAAGAAGGAGCAGGCGTGCCAGTGGTGGATATCATGTCTGACTCACATGGTTTTCATAGTAGAATACACTCGGAGGTTTCCCATTGCCTGTCCAGGGGCGACCGCTATTTAAAAAAGCAGTTTGGTATTTTTTGATGTTGGGTTGCACCGGGATTGAACACAGGCCCTTCGGAATTGTAGCGTGCAAACCACTACACCACAGCGGCCGCTTTAGATCTTCAGTAAAAATCCTTACCAACGTTCCAACGAATTCTCTTTGCAAAATCTGCTGCTTTATGAAGGAGTGGTAGTCAACTTACCATTTTTCTGCAGCCGAAGTGGTGCAAACACCAGGAGATACGCTTCTAACCAGCAGGAGTTGCGCAGGTGGAACCCCTGGACCTTATTATCTATATTGGTACGAGCTTTATTTAATATCCAACCTTGCCATTTAAATTTATTTATGTCATTTCAAGGCCTTATGGAAATCCTGTATAATGATTCTTTTTACTTACTATGTATTAAGGCGAAATTTACGATAATGTCAATCATATATTTTTTTAAATTTTATTTTATTCATTTTCAATTCAATTCAATTCATTAAGTCTATAATATAAAACATGGTCACGTAATCGAAAATTTTTCTGCGAGCAAATTACAATCCTTCAAGGTTCAGCTCAGTGTATATATTTAATTTTTTAAAACTTAACTTTAAACTTATAAACAATATTAAATTTTTTTTATATAAATAGTTGTATTTTGTTATAAATTATGTGTACACATGTATAATAAATTTAATATTTATCAAAAACATTTAAAGGCTTCTTTTAACAAAAACATAATGCCGAATTTCCACTAAGTATTGATAAGACAAAAACTATGTGCCATTCAAAATAGGCAATGTAAATGCAATTAAAGTAATGGCACATGTATGCCTTAATGCCGAACTTTGTTAGTAAAATTTTCGCTCTTTAATGCCCAGTGGAAACTGGCATAGTACTTAAAATTGATTATTTATTGTATTTCTATAAGTGTTCATCTGTTAGTTATTTATTTAAGACAGCTTCTTGTGATTGACGTTATTGACATTTATTTAATGCAGATTTGATTGCAACGATATTTTCATGTTTTTAATATAAATAAATAAATCGGCATATTGTTCACATAATTCAATGAAATAGCAAATATATATTTATGAACATATTTTTATTGGCTTTTTCAAAATACCCGCATTTTTTATTTGATTCGAAAGCATTTTTAAATGCATTGGATTTCTTTAAAACTGTTGTTAACATGCATTTTGGAATTTTCGTTATATTTATTGACATATGTATGTATGTAAATTCATATAAACATTTATATTATTATATTAAAGCTCCAACTATTATAAAATTTATTAGATCGTTTTATGCATTGGACATAACCAAAAATATAAATGGGCATTGTTTTTAAGGTTTCGGCAACAGCAGTATGCCGAAAAAGTAAGCGTTTTTTATTTACTTAAATGCACAGTATTCAGTAAGCATAGCTGCTTGTTTGTGTATTTGAATAAACTTTAAACCACACTTACATTTGTATGTATCTAAAAAATATAGAGTAAAAGTTGTATCGTACAGTTAGTTATATTTTTTTTCATTCCCTTTTCGTATTTGTCGGTACATTTATTTTTATCAAAAGCTAAATACTACATACATATGTCTATTTACAGTCAGCTTCAAAAATATGAATACCCTGACGTTTTGACGATTTTATTTATTTATATTTTCCATACCAAATTTTTCTTATTTTTTTTAATAAATATAAAAATATAGGTCATTCAACAGCCAACACCAGCATAATCAATTTTTTCGATTCCATATATAATTGGGGAAAATTCAAGCAATATTAACAAATTTGAATCGAATTTAAAGGTGCAAGTTTCAAGTCTCCAAAAATTACCGTTGATTTTTGAGTTTTTCTTTTACAAGGACATTGCGCATTTTCTACCGTATAACGTAAGAACAAAATCTATTTTGAAACTTGCACCTTATTAAAATATAATGGGCTACAAAACTGTATACTCTGAATTTTTTTAAGAAATCGATTTGAAAGTTTTTTGGGTTTTCTTCAGCTTTGCCTAGTTTTATATGGAATTAAAAAAAAAAAAATTACTCTGCTGGCTTTTTTCTTTTACTTTTATAAAAAAAAAAAAAAAAAAAAAAAATTTGGTATGGAAAATATTTCATATTTTTGACGCTGACTGTATTTATTAAATCGGCTATCGTTAATTAAGAATAATTTAAACACTTTCATTTAAATAAAACGGACAGCCATTAAAATTCATCGTCGTTATTAATGCAAAACGGGCCAATCTAAAGCTGCCTTTACATGAGGTGATTTTTTGACTGGCGAAAACATATTGCACGCAGCAATACCGACTTGGCTTGTCAGCATTTTTACAGAATGTAAAATTCCTAGTGCAGCACAAGCAAATTGTTGGTACTGATAAGCGGTATTTCATTTTAAAATTTTCTGCGTTAAGAAACTGCTTTCATTGCAACGTCTGACCGTACTTTAAAGATCGTAAAATAACCAGAGTGCAATGATTAACAAAATAAGAAAACAATTTTGCTAGCTATATTTATTTTTTTCTCGATTACATTTTATTTTTATTTTGGGATTTATATTTTTTCTTGAATACTAAAAATCATAATTTAACCCCTAAAATTAGATTTCTATTCAGATTTCAGATCAAATTTAAATTTTATATGATGATTTTTAGTTTAGAAATTAGGATCACAAAAAAAAAAAAATCTTGGTACGTAATGGTTATTTTCCTGTATGCATACATTCATGGACCACAAGTAATCACTAATTTGAATTGTGGTTCCTTCGATAATTTTTAATAGTAATAATTAAGATAAATTTTTCCGATAATATTTGTATTCTAATGACTGTCCTATGATGCTCCAGAAGCGAAAATTTATATCTCAAAATAACGGTTATAATTTAAAAAAAAATGCATAAGTATTTTTAGATCACAATTCAGATACATTTCTTTTCGATAATATTTGCATTCTGATGACTGATTTAAATATGATCCTTCACGGTCGAAAACTTATATCTCAAAATAAATGCAAAATAAGGATTTTTAGATCACAAAATAACGATATTACTAATTTTTCTTCAGGTCATAAAAATCGATTTTTTATTTCCATTTTAGTCGATTCGAAATTTTCTTATTTAAAAGCAATCTGGAGAGGCTCGCATATACATATATATATGTATACACGCATATGGAGAGTATACTGGTTGTTGTTTTAATGAAAGTAAAAATTTCTTTATTGCTATTTTGAGCTTTAAAATACTTTCAACGTACGCTTTTTGACATGCTGGAGTTTTTTCTATCATATAGCCTGGTAGACGGTGGACCAATTTCAATGGCGGCGCAAATAAATAGTGTTATAAATATATATATACATATATATATATATATATATATATATTTTTTTTTTAAGTTTTTTTTTAATTCGCGTTTTCATTGTGCAATTTTTTTTTAATTAAATCTGAATGTCCAGTTAGATAATATTTATAATATACCTAATTCATTCTTAATTTGAAGTTTAATCTTTAGAATCATCTGAATTAGCATCAACGGCAACAAGGCAAGTAATGAATTTCCAAAAATCAACACCTATTTCAAGCTTTTTTCATTTATAAACCAAATTTATCTTCTTGACTGCTGGGAAAATATGTATTCATTAAATTTGAATGCAATCTTTCCACATCGGATAGCTTAGAATAAGTTTTATTATATCTTAGATATAATTCATACTTATGAAAATCACATACAACTATTTTTTATTAAAACTAAAAAAAAATACAAATGTTTTTATAAAACATATAAAAAGCTGCTGTTAGTTTAGTGAGCAATTTGTCTCCTCTCGCGAATCCTTTCAATAAAAAGAACGCCTATGATCATTGCGTATACTGTTGCATAGACAGCATGAGACCACGCTACCAATTAACTGTAAAATATAAATAAAATGAAAAATTATTTTTAATACAAAAATTGCATGTCAAATTGTTTATAATTATTAACCTCTAAAGCAATCATTACACAGGCGATTATATTGAAGACACGCAACAAGCTCAGCCAGTAGTTCTCAAACTGTATGCGACAACCGGTGGCAATAAGATTCTCACTCTTCGTTGCGTCGTTCTGCCTGAAGCAGGTGCTGGGCGGCAAGCGATCGTTGACAATGTAATCGTGGGGACTGGCGCGTCCGCAGCATTCAAACTGGCAAAGATCAAAATAAAGGAAATTTTTAATATAAACGAAGCCAGGAAATTTTAAATATTTATAAATAAATAATATTCCAAATAGAGAGCTCTAACCCTTCATTCTTACAACATGGTTAGGTATTTGGAGTGATATGTACAGCAACTTAATGGATATATTGGGCCTTACGCATACAAAGTGAGCTTAAGCTCCGCTTCGATTTTTAGTACAATTTCTTGAGCTTGAGCTCACTCCAAAGGTTGCAAAAATTGAGTCTGAGCTTAAGATCACTTATTATGCACGAGGCCCATTATGTTCTCCGCTCCTTGACTATTTTCGAACTGAAACCATCCCACTCAATAAAACAAGTACGGTAGCGTCCATTTGCCAACAGAGATCACCATCAATTTGCCATATTTTCTATGACCTTATTTGAGTGATCACTTCAAGTAGATGAAACAATGGCCACTTTTAAACACTACAACACTCTCGTATCCAACAAATGTTGGAACAATCTTTCGTCCTGTGCAAGTTCAAGGAATATAGCAACCCTCCTTTCTGAAAATTAAAGATGAAAGGTGAACCAATAGTTCTAAGGAGACATTAGGACTTCTTCTTCGTACCCATTTTTAAGGTTGTGAGCTAAATCAGGTCTTGGCGGTAGATAACAACGTAGCGGCACCATTCATAAATGTCGATAACGGACGGGATCTTTCCAGCAATGCGACAGGAGGCCCAATCGTGGGTTATTCCATCGCTGGAGAGCATATTCAAACCAAGTATAATGCTCAACTATGTTCCTTCAACTTGGCAAAGTGGCAATCTGTCCTTCGCTTCTCTTCAAGATAAACTTCGGCGAGGTGTTTCCTCCAAGAAGGAGCCTATTTTTACTTAACGCTTTGAAGTATCGATTTTTGCGGACGGCTCAAAAATAGTGTTTTTCAGGCAGAGTTCTTTGCCATCAATGAGGCCTGCAATATAATTTTAGCCTCGAAGCTAGCCGGGGCCAGCATTGCTATTTTCAGGAAAGCCAAGCAGCGGTCATGGCACTTGACTCTGTAAGCATCACAGCCAGCCTAATAAAAAAAGTGCAGGGAGAGCGTTACGGCTTTAGCTGACAGGCATGTCGTTGCACTGCACGGGACACAGCAGAATTCATGGCAATAAAAAGACCGACGAGCTAGCCAGGAACGAATCGGCTCTGGATGTCTCAGAGGCAAAGTAGGTCTTGGAAAGCGAACGCAACGCACGTCTTCACAGACGGTTCTAAAATGGACGAAGGAGTAGGGGCTCAGTATATTTCACAGAACCCAATAATTCATAGGTCCTTTGGGCTACCAGATCACTGCAGTTTCTATTAAGCTGAGCTTTTTGCAATAAAGGAAGCGGCAAAGGTATTGCATGAAAATAACCCAACAAGCGAGCAAATTAACAACTACATAGATGGTCAGGCGGTCATTAAGGCTCTACTTTCGTATGAAACAAATTCCATCACCGCCGAGGACTCTTCGGAGGCTATAAGAAGGCTAGCTGTGGCTAAAACTGTCCACCTATATTGGGTCCCAAGACACGCTGACGAGCTAGCCAAGAAGGGCGTTCTCTTGGGGAAATCAAAAGATTACAAGATCTGCTCATTACCCCCAAGCGGGGAGCCTTTGGAAAAAAATTCAGCGTTGCAGACTTTTAGAAATTATGTGTAATTCATACGACAGGAAAGTTTCTAATTTCCTATATCAACAAGAAGAACAGACTCGAGGCTCCTGATAGGATTGCTAACAGAGCATGTGGGAAACCTCGCTTTCCAAAAAAAAAACAATGAAGCAAGTAATCTTCGAATGCCCAGCCTTAGGCAGAAGAAGGCGCATAAAACTCGATAAAGATCATCTGCAGGGCCTGCATCTTGCAATCGATAAAGGGCCGAAGGAGCTACTAAAATTTTTCTTCGCATCTTTAAGCACTTTAAAGCATTAGCTTTATTCTCAGATTTTCTTCTAAGCGTTAAATTGTAATATTTTTATATTTATGTACAGTTGTATTTATGCTACACTTGTCACTTACCCAATTCTCATATTGCGACATTGCACCAGGGCTTGTCAGCTCTTCCTCCCACGCCTTGTCCACGGCATTCGAGAGATGCGAAGCTACTGTGCTTTCACCTTTTATTAAAAGAAATGCGACAGCTATTTGGGCGATTATCACAATCCAGAGCAGTGTAATAAACTGTGTATATAATAAATAAATGAATGCATGAAAATTCGTTTGATTTAAATTAAGGATACATATGTACATAAATACATATCAGCTTTACATATACATACATTCACACATAAATATGTAGGTAAATAATACATAACAATGCTGACTAAGCGATTAGTTTTTTAAACTTCGTTTTGCATTTTCAATAAAAGATATATAGTATGTACTTTTATTCAATTATTCGGTAAACAAGTATGTATAAATAAATATTTACTCAAGTGCAGATATGCATTCATTTATTTGCTCTTGCGCTCACCGTCACTGTACAACAAACGCTTTCGCGTACTGCACCCAATAGCCCCAATAGGAATATTACAACTG
>NW_016174723.1:0-10680 GCF_001687245.7 Rhagoletis zephyria
CGCAGAGCGATATTAAGTTGCAGTACAACAAAAAGGATGGCAAATTGTTCGCAACACAAACACAAACACAAATACTACACAAACGAACTTTTGTTACTTCGCAGTACAACGCCATTCATGTACAGTGTCTGTTGAAAGCTTTAAATTACTTGGTTTCTTTGTTCTTTTTCTGCAATGAAATTTTTGTGTTTTTATTACTAGTGTTTTTTTTTAATACCTCTTTTTTCATTTTTACATCACAGTTTTATATTTCACAGATGAGCAGGACACTGGACTGACTTCAGGTGAGAAACGCAACGAACCCTAAAACAAGTGATGTGACAAATGCAACTACAAGCCAGATGAACACCGATACTTTTGTTGTGCTCTGCTCTGTTGTGCTGCTGGCATTTTAAAAGTTCCTCTTGTGTGTGTGTTTTTTTTTCTCCGCTTGCTGCAAATTGCTTCGTTGTAATTAATTTTCTCTTTTCAGTGTGTGCACATCTTCTCCGACTTCACAAACAGAAGAATTTTTCCAACATTCAGTTCACTTATTAGAGGTGGCAGGAATTAAAAATGTTTACCGTTTTTATTGGTCTGCTTGACGCAATTTGGACTACACATTTTTTAATTGTGTACGTAAGTATATACAAGCGCATTTTTATGTATGTATGTATGTATATACTTAGGGCAATTTAATTTCGAGAGATATTCCGGAAGCTTCACAAGAATACACAATTAAATTAAGTTAAAGGATCAAAAATTTCTATAAAAGCAGCTTAGACCCAATATTTGATATACGTAGCTGTGTACATACGTACATACATATATGTGTGGCAAGGTAAGCAAATAGAGCCGCTGTATTTTTCATTCGCTGCACTATACTGGTGTGGATTTTGATTTTTAAGTTTTGAGTTGTGTTGTTATTGCAGAGCACCATCGATATCTATGTACATAAATAGCGTGTACTTTGAAAAATGTCAATAAGAATAAACGAACTTCCACCCGAGGCTTAATAATGGAATAAGAAACAGCAAAGTTGTAGTCTTCAAAAAGCTTTGTGCCGATGCAGACCTTTGGGGCACCGCAAAAAAAGTTCTAATCAGCGGTAATTTTTTTTCAAAGACATGCATACATATTTGAATTTTTTCTTAGTCAAATTTGGTAATTTATTTTTCAGTTTTGTAGCTTCTTCAATTCGCAGGTGTTATATGCTCATAACATGTCCTCACATCACATAAATCACATAATATGATGGCATCACATGCCATGACATCACATGATATGACATCATATGACATGACATCACATGATATGACAGCACATGATATGACATCGCATTGCCTGACTTCACATCACATAACATCTTATCACGGCATCGCTCCTCACCTTCTCTAGGTGAATATGCAGATGAAGAAAAGGATAAAAGCAAAGATATGAAAGATAAAAACAAAGATGAAGACCAAGGTAAATTTAAACACTTTACTTTTCTAACAACAAAGGGGAGGGTGAATATGTATGTATGTATATGAATGATATAAAAGATAAATATCAGGATAAAGGAAAGTACAAAAATAAAAATAAAGGAAAACAGATTAAGATAAATGCAATTATAACGAGAAAGGTATGGGTAGGAACAAAGATAGAAAAAAGATAAAATATAACCTTATGCTTATAACATTATATTAACTAGCCTGTCATTTTATTCACAATTTCTAGATATGTCATAAGTTGCCCTTCTTCTGTGTGGCCCCTGCGCAATTATTTCTTTCGATAAGAATTGAAACAGATTCTGTTATAAAAAATTTAGTTCTCGAAAATTATCAAGTTACCGAAATTTATCGAATCATCGGAGTTTATAGTTATCGAAATTTATCGAGCTATCCACGTTTATTCAGTTATCGCAACGTGTATAACTATTCGAATTGATCAATGTTTATTGAGTTGTCAAAATTTATAGATACAGAAAATTAGTTGTCGAAATTTAGAGATGGTTATCCAGCTATAACAATTTATAGGATTAGCGAAATTTGTCAATTTAATGAAATTTATCAAACTATCGATATTTATTGTATTATCAATTTGTATAAAAAATTTTCTAGAAATCGTCGATATTTATTAATTTGCTGAAAATTGTTGATTTATCGAATCGAAGCTTTTGAAATTTTCAAAATATATCGAATTATCGAAATTTCAAGGCATATAAGTTTATCGAGTTATCAGTGCTTATCGAATTGTATCGTACTGCCAGAAAAATTAGTCAACAGGTATCCAAAGCCTATCGAGTTATATACATTTTGGAGTTATCCAAATTTATCAAGCCCTAGAAACGCACAGTTATCGAAATTTATCGAATTTAGACGAGATATCGAATTTGGTTGAGTTAGATGATTTTAGTGTTTATGAAATTCATTGAACTATCGATATGTATCAAATTATTGAAATTTATCTACAAACTGGAATGTATTGGGCATATTAAATTCCTGCCAAAGTCCTCCAAAGACCTTCAAAAATATAAAAAAATTTAAGTCACGTTTTAGTTCCAAAGCAAGAGATTTCCCGGTAGGTAATTTTGTACATTATACATAAGTTAAACGATGTGCTAAGAGTTTGAAAAAACTAGAAGAACGGTCGAATTTCGACAGCAACTGGCAATCCTAGTTCAGTTCAGTTAAATCCAAATAAAATACATATTATACTATCGTACAGTTTCATAAAAAAAAAACACGATCGGTTGATTGACGAAAAATTCCTACAGCTGAGATCACCTGTTTTTTGGCATTTGCTCTTATCTTTTACAATTTCTTTCATTTCTATTTTAATTTCTTTTATTTCTATTACCATTTATTCAAAATACACTAACACCCTGGACCAAAAACACCAATCACTAACCAAAAACACTAATCACTAACCTGCCTACAGCCTGCCAAACACACACCTACAGCGTGCCAGAAAAAACGGTAAGAAGAAGAGTTACGTTACTTATGCAACTGTACGATGTATTACACTTAGTGATGGGACAAAGGTAAATACCTAATTGGTAAATTGAGTATTTACCGGTAAATACCCAGATATTTAAACAAGTACTTGAGTATTTACCCAAATTGTGGGTATAAATCATAAGTAAAGAATTTTAATTAATTTTTCTTTCAGATAGAACGAACATCGTTTTTAATTACAAATGAGATAAAACGTGTATTTAGTCATAATCACTCGCTATCAGTAACCGGAAAAATCTTAAAAGTATTAGAGTGTACGATTCCTATTGAAGTGGAAGGGATGCCATCTGCAGCACCTTCTAGTGAAATACGAAGGACAGTTTCGCACTGAGTTGCCTGCGTGCTTTCTGCCGAAGGCGGTAAACTATTTTTGTAAAGCAAATTCTGGTCGAAGCCTTGAAAAATGGATTGAGATCCTTAAAAAGGTCTTTCCACAATGGATGTTCCACCATAGCCAAAGAAGCGCCGGTTACAAAAATGGCTTTAGCTAACTTGTATTGTGCCGAGTTGGAAGGGGTGTGTCTTATAAAATCAGATGGTGCTGGATAATAGTTTGCTGTCTGTATTTTGGGCGTTCCCAAATCGGTTGCAAGCATGTCTTAAATTCGCTGCTTTATTAATAAGGGACACTTAACACAGATTGTTAAATGTTTTACCGTTTTGATATTATTGATTTATATTTTTGCGCACAACGGAAATGATCTTTATTTGATTTTTATTTTTGTGATCACAAATAATGATTATTTCACGATTTTTATTTTTTCCCTCATTGATAATAATTATTATTGAGTTTTATTTTTAAACTTAAAAATAATGATAATTGAAATGAAATTTGGACCTGAAACCTGAAACTGAAATCGCGCTGGTATAGCTTTTGCGTTTTTTTAATGATCAGTATTCTTAAGCGAAAAAATAAAACTCAATAATAATTATTATCTTTGAGCGAAAAAATAAAAATCGTAGAAAAATCATTATTTTTAATCGAAAAAATAAAATACGCGTAATAATAATTTCCTTTGGGCGAAAAATTAAAGCTCAAATATCAATAATTATTTTTAATTTTTATTTCTTGAACTCGAAAAATAAAAATCAATGTAAATTGTAGTAGGACGTATGAACACAAATAGGTGAGTATAGTTGAACTTGTTTTACGACGGTTACAACTTGTTGATTTTTTCGGTTAAAATTTAAAAAATAATGATTATTATCCGTCCCCGCAATAAACAATGAAAATAAAAGAGCTTAAGAATTTCGTGAACAAGCAACATTCTCCGAGACTTTGGAGAAAATCTATAGTTTCGTAACATATGACAATCTTTTATCCAGGCGGCGATGTGTAGGTATATATGCATATGCAATATTTACTCTTCAATGTTTATGTATCTAGAGGTTTTTATGGACATATGTACATATACACATACTTATTTATTTATTTGGATATTTTTGAAAGTTCGCAAAGTTTCCTATTTATAGGTAGTCAATTACGCAATGTGTGTATGAAATCTAAATTTGAAATCATTTTTTTTTACATGCGAATAATACTATTTATGACTAAGAACGTTGACCAATTTGGCACCGATTCAATGATGCGTCTAGACCTTTGGTATTTATTGTTAACAAACCAAAAAGATTTTTATACTGCATTAACTAACCGAAAAAGGAATGAGTTGGCCAAAACTTTTTCCATTAGTTTGGACATCTGCGTATGTCTGTATTTATAACTCATACATATCTACATTGTTAAGTGCCTACATATGTATCTTTACACGCATTCATATGTATGCATGTACGGTTTCAGAAGGAAAATCGATATTTCCAAACTTTAATTTACTACCTTCATTCTCAAATCACTTTGTGTGCAAAGTAAAACAAATCATGGCGAATGTGGGAAGAAATGTGTAACTTTTCACAAACAGAGCGAAATCGATGAAGGCCATAAGTTTTACTCAGATGAATTAAAATAAAAATCAATAAGGAAATTCAAATGGAGCGAATTTTTGTTAATTTACTTTAATAATACGTTGAAACAAAATCAAGTAAAATGCAAGAATTTAAAAAACAAAAACCTTGTACAAGTCTCTATACAAATATGTAACAAATCAATTAAAAGAGCCTTTTACCAACGAAACAAATTTTGCTACGTATCTAAACATTACCACAATATATCGACACCTGAGTGGAAGATCGACCTACATATCTCGGCAGCCAGTTCGAAAACGGCCTTCGGATAGGTCGATCTTCCACTTAAGTCGGACGGATTTCATAAAAAAAATGTCATGTCTCCGATTCGCTTCAAATTTTGTATGGGTTCCATAAATGAAATAAGGATTTTATTTTTTTTTTTTAATTTTGTGTTATTTGTTTTCGAAAACTTATGTTGAGATATATTTAGTAAGGTGTTAAACATCGGGGTTTTGCAAAAAGTAAAATTTTATTGCGGATTCTGATAGAATGCCTACCCAGATATAATATTTATACGGCAAGATTCCTCTGTAAGGCGATAAACCCCTAGAAATGGGCATGGAAATTGCAGGACTAAAGTTAGCGAAACGCAGATTTTATTGCGGATTTCGGCAAAATATCTGTTACTAACAATATTTGTTCTACAACTTTTTTCATTTCATATCGTCGTTTAAAGTGCAAAACCGCGTACCTGACATTTGCTGCCAAAAATTGGATTTGCTTACACTAGCTCTTAGCTCAATCCTTGTTTATTCGTCCTGAAATATACTAGCCAGAAATGCGATAGCTTTATGAAAAAGAGAATCATATTAGCAGTAACAACTGATTTGAAAAACTGCCACTGCGCTATTGTATTTTAGGCATAAGAAATTCCATGCCTAGGAGATGTGCAGACGTATTAGCTAAAGAAGGTAACTCTACAAAGTACTAAGTATATTTTGTATAATTTTTATCAAAACAAAATTTTTCCATACTAAAAAGTGGCTGAATTCTATTTAATTTTTTCAAAATTTTCGGAATTTTATTTTTCAATTTTTTTCGAGCTTGTGAGAATTTTTTGACTTCAATATTGTTACAGTTCTTCTTAGAATTTACTTTTTATTTATTTTTTCTCATTTTTATGAATTATTTCCGCTCACTATCGTCACTTCATTTCATTTTAGAATTCTCTTTTTGCTTGTTTCTGTTTTTAGTATAAACTAAATTTTTGTAAAAAAGTAAATTTAAAATAAATAAAGAGAAATAAGTGGTCAAAACTTAAGAAAAAGTAGTGTCCCTAATGATGTCGCCACCTTTGTATGAATATACAAGCTCCCAAACGGTTCACACTGCTTCTACACAATTTAGCAATCACTGTTGGCGGTAA
Organism: Rhagoletis zephyria; assembly: GCF_001687245.7. Lineage (NCBI taxonomy): Eukaryota > Metazoa > Arthropoda > Insecta > Diptera > Tephritidae > Rhagoletis > Rhagoletis zephyria. Next base: position 6,307 of record NW_016174723.1, read on the forward strand.
GCAATTCCGACGTGCGCCTAAGTTCATGCCACCGAACCTAATTCAGTTTTTGTGCTTACTGGGGATTTATAAAGGGAACATAAATTAGGATGAAATATAGGGGGATCAATGGTGGCCAACAAAAACCCCAATACTCTACTGATGCAAATTTTCTAAACATGCCAAAATAGAAGCCAAGCAATTCACATACATATATCTACACATATAGTTCTTCCGCTTTTTCAATTCACTCACCTTATAACTTTCACCAAGTTGAAGATGAAGATTGCACAGCTACACTTCAATTTAATAAAAAAAAACACTTGTTCGGGCCGGCCCGAGCCACTCGCGCACCCCATCTAACTATATCGCCTCGGAAACTAAAAAGAACACTGCTCGCGCATATTTTTCTCTATTTTGCTAACTAAACCACTTAGTTTTCCTAATTATACATAAAACTAACACTTTTCACAACATTTAACGCAAACTTAAACATTTTCAGAAATTTGAACACACACTCGACGGAAGCAATCGCGGCACTGTTGAAATGGCGTCGGAAATTCTGTGAAGCGCAGAGGTGTATTTACCCAGGGAAATATGGAGCTAATAAGGTGTTCACAGTGTTAGTGTAGATTGACTAGGTTAAATATTAAAAATTTTTTTTTTTTTTTTTTGTTTTCATGAAAAAATTGTGCATACAACCAAAAAAATGCAGAAATACACACACAAAATTATATATACAATTTTGTTTGTGTGAATGAAAATATATCGAAACAGGAACGTGCCACGGTCAAGCGACAAGTAATGCTTTTAACAATTAGGATTTTAAAATGATAAAAGCTTATATTAAAAATCTTGTACGATAGTTTAGAAATCAATAAAAATGTTTAGAGTTTAATAATTGGTGACGAATACAGAATTTAGTGAAGAGATACTTCAATCCGATGGCAATATGTTACTTATCTGTTATAAAAGCTCTCATTTAAAAATTAAAAATACACTGGCCTATAGTCATAGTCGCAAATTATAACTCATTCTTGTTAAAATAAAGTTTTAAGTTTGGAATTTTTAAGTTGTGTCAATTATAGACATCTTATAAACAGGTTTTTGTTAAAATGAGAGAGAACAAAGCTACCCATATGAAGAAAAAAAATTTACTCGGCAACGTAAAGAAATATGAGTACTTTAATTAGTTCATCCTGCGTACGCTGCAGGATTGCGGAAGTCGTAGATTCGAATCCCACAGCCAGGAAACATTTTTCTTTTAATTTGTTTGCTCCTTTTTTATAGATTTATAGTTACTTTGACACTTTTAATTAAAATTAAACTGCAAAATATTTGATTAACTTGAAATAATTATGTGAAATACCATAAAAAAAAAAAAAAAATACTAAAGTAAAATTTAATACAATAAAATAAAAAAATGTTTATATTAAAAAATAAAATTTAAAAAATATTGTTTGGAATCGCTGGGAGTGGGGACCGAACGTGGGTGCTACTGCGTTTACTGCTTCAACAGCAAAACAAAACTTATAACCCTACTTTACCAATTTAAAATCACGTTCTTCTCATTTTAAAGTTTAAACTCTTTTTGCCATAAAATGTATTTTAGGTTGACTATGAAAGAGTTAGGGCCAATTTCAAATGAATATTTAAATCACACTTAAGTTTAGTTGTGGATTGTTGTTTAAATGCCATTTAACTTTCGTTAGGTTTCAGATCAAATTAGTTTAAATATGCCAAACAATTGGCAGCACTGCTTCTTGTTCCTTTAAATTTTTAGTGCATTTGCTTGTTTGTTTACATTTTGTGCTGAACAGCTGATTGTTTTTTAGTGGGATTTAGTGGGATTGATTAAATATTATACGAAAATATCTTTTTATAGATAAATATATCTGAATTGAAACATTTTTCTTTTTCTGAAATATTTTATGAAATGAAATAACCAAGTGATACCGATAAAAAAAGAAATTAAAAAGACTCATTTGTACATTAAATATCATAAAAACATTTGGGTTGTTGACGCTTGCCTGGTTATCAGGTTATCTGGTTATGTGGTTATATTTTTTATTCAGTTTACAACAATAACATGCACTGCAGAATAATAATTTTTAACCAGATAACCTGGCACGTGTGAACTACCCAATTTTTCTTTATGCCAATCACGACAAACAATTTGTACACGTTTTTCAATAAAAGTTCGCTGTATTGTACCTATTAACCGTGTGACAGCAAAAAAAATATTTGCCCTTTTTTTAATTTGTATCTACCAATAGCCCACTTCGGTTCGAACCGAATTTTATTCGATCGCGTATGCCGTGATTCGGGGACACTTTTATGTACATATAGGTTTTTGTTGAATATTTTTTTGATGTGAAATACATATAAGGGGTCTTCATCAAAAGTGCTAAACTGATGATAAACTTGATAAACTGATAAATTTATTATTTTGATAAATGAACTGTCAAGCTTTGTGTGGAAATCTATTTAACCAAAGCTTATCACTTTATCCGACGATTTTGGTTAATAAACGAATAAATGTCAGCAAAATTCAACCCTGACAGACTGCCAGGTGGTCGGTTTTTCTACGAAAACATAAAAAGCAAATTAGCACAACGGACGAGGTAAGAATGAAACATAACTAGCCAGATAATATTGTGCAATTATTTACCAAGGTGCGTTCATGAAAGAATGCGGATAAACTGATAAATTTAAGCAATTTATCCCAAGAGGAATTCATATAAAGTGATAGCAGGTGTACAAAAATTTACTAACAAATTTTGTGCAAAATGCTCGTAATAATTATTAACATTTATTAACGCGCTTTAAAAAAATTATTATTTTTTTTTAATTTGTTTATAAAAACTTATTATGAGAATAAAAGATAAATAAAAAACGGAACGACATCAAAATATTTTAAATGAATAAAGTAGTGAAGACGTGATTATTTACTAGTTTCTGCAAGCAATGCTTATGTCGAAAATGTTGAGTATGTATTTGGACTATAGACAACTAAAATTGTATAATTTTTACAATGTAAATATTTCTGTATTTATTAACTTTAGGCGAATACATTTTATCAAAATTCTGTTAACCCGGCATGGCTGACAGGTAGGCTGACATACACCCCAGCATCTTAATTATCCTAGTGCCTGTTCTAACTTCAGTCCAATTGTAAGGGATTTTTAATTGGCTTTAATAAATAACGCGACATATTTTTATTGCTAACCATTTAAAAAAGCTTAATTTTTAAAAATAGTAAAGAAATTTTGGTGAAGAACGGGATACATAAGAATAAAAAGCTTTATTTCAATGGAGTTTGTGACACCCCACCTGTCGAAACTTGTTACGAAAATTCACCTGTCAGATGGCCGGTTAAAATATACTTGCATAATCCTAAAATTTAACCTACGTAGTCAATTTGCATCAACCCTGTGAAAACCATATTATCTGTGTAAATACACCTCTGCGCTTCACAAAATTTCCGTCGCCATTTCAACAGTGCCGCGATTGGTTCCGTCGGGTGTGTGTTTTAAAATTTCTTCAATTTGCGTTCGAGGTAGTGAAAAGTGTATAGTTCTCTTTAAAATTAAGAAAACGAATTGCTTTAATTAGCAAATTAGATAAATAATCGTGCGAGCAGTGTTTTTTGTTAGTTTTCGTGGCGATATAGTTTCGATGCGGAGCGCGAGTGGCTCGGGATGGCCCAAGCAAAAGCGTTGATTTTTTTTTACTAGATTTATGTGTAATTGTTAGCTATCTAGACCTAGAGAAGGAGAGAAGGTACAAGTTATAAGGTGAGTAAATCCAAAAATACATTTAAATAATTTTATTATGTCTGCAAAGCCTTTGTTGCTGTCTTTTTTTCATTTTTGCGTATTAGAAACTTTGCATCAGTAGTTTGTTATTGATCCCCCTATATTTGTTCCTCGTTTATATTCCCCTTATAAATCCTCACTTAACACAAAAACTTAATTTGATTCGGTGGCATAAGTTTAGGCGCATGTCGGAATTGCTTGCCGCTAACAGTGTTTGTTAAATTAGTAAAATTTTAGACAAACTGTGATCAGTTTGAGAGCTTTTATGTACATAGAGTGGTGGCCACATATTTAATTAGGGAAAGTTTTGTTTTGAAGTTTTGAGTATTTATTTATTTTTCTTTATTATACCTTTCATGAGCATGAAATGGTATTATAACTTTGGAAATACACCCACCTACCAAATTTGATCCGGATATCTCGAAAACTGAGAGACTAGATTGCATACAAACAGACAGACAGACGGACAGACGGACAGACGGACATGGCTAAATCAACTCAGCTCGACGTTCTGATCATATAAGTATACATTTTCATGGGTCTATCTCTTTTTGTTCTGGTACTTACAAACATCGGA
>NW_016174724.1:0-10679 GCF_001687245.7 Rhagoletis zephyria
ATCCTGCAGTAATGCAACAAGTTGTACAAACTAATATAATGGGTGTGGTTTATTGTACGCAACGCGCTTTCAAATCAATGAAAGAATGCAATTTTGATGGACATGTGGTGATCGTTAATAGCGTAGTGGGCCACTCGGTACCACATTGGCCGTTTGATGAACCGCCAATTATGAATGTGTATGCGCCGACTAAATATGCACTAACCGCTATTACTGAGATATATCGGCAAGAGTTTAGAGGATTGGAGACAAAAATCAAAATAACTGTGAGTATTAAAATGACACCAAACATGATCAACTGTTCAATGTTTAGTGTTCATTTGTTATTTGGCATTTGTATGTTATTCAACACAATTATTATATACGCTTACTCCTGGCTGTTTACAAAGTTTATGAGATAATTATGGTCATTTAATGCGCAAGCATACATACAAACATTCATACATACATATGTATGTACATTAGGCCGTACCGCCTTACAAGCAAAAAAACATTTTTTTGCCGAACCTTGCGGTCGCCTATTTACATTCTTCGGTGATACATACTTACATTCGCCAAGAATTTTACTTATTTTTTCAAAATACATAGCTCTCCTGGAATAATCGAAATAATTCCTCAGTAAAAGTTTAATGACTTTAATTTACTGACATTAGGGTGGTACGTTAGGGCGATAAGGGCTGAGATCTGGTGGATTGATACAAGAACGGGGTGCTTGAGGTCAATGAACTCTGCAATTAACACAAGAACATCGATATATCATACTTTAAGATTCGACTGTAAATGGCGAAGATATAAGGACCCTTTTTCGAAATTGCCTTGCAACAAGTAATTTTTAGCAAAAAAAACCGACTTCAACTCTCATATAAAAAAAAAATATATATACATATATCTCATGATCCACTGATCGGATCTTAACCAGATTAGTATGGGACTACCACCTCCTCCTTTTTTGGAAGTCGGTTAAAAATGCTTAAGATTCGAAGTTGCATGGCGAATGTTTTTTTCTGGTACAGTCTAATGTACATACATATGTACATATCAGCATGCAAATTTATGTATGTAAAGATGCATGTATGAATGCAAGTTCATTTAAACAAAGTGGTTATTTATAATTTCAGAGCGTTAGCCCCGGTTTAACAGATACAGAAATCGTTCCGGATCAATTCAAAAACGCTGGACTTCCAATTCTGAGATCAGAAGATATTTCCAGCTGCATCTTGTTCACTCTTTCTACACCGCCACACATGCAAATACAGGAGATTACTGTGATACCAACACTGGGCGGGTAATTAAATATTTTAGCTTATGTTTCACACACATATGTACATATATTAAATATCAATATTTATATGTACATGCATTTAAGTATATTTGTATGTATGTAGATATTGTATTTCCACTCTTATGTTTTATTTAAATATCTATACGATGAAATAAAAATCATTGGAATATTAACAAATAGATTAAGATACACGCTCAGCACTTTTATGCCCAAGTACACGTGTAAAGAGGTCTATGTTAGGGCAAAACCGAACATTAATTACACAGCGCACGTACATCGTAAATATAAGTAGGCTTCTCACCTTTGTGTAAGCTACTGCTATATGGTAAGCAGCGGTGGTCTTACCCTTATTTCACACACTTTCAATAATATGCATAAATGTTGCCATGGTGACTGCTCATGTGGCAGCTCGGCTTGGCAGGTATTAATCGAGTCCCTCGGGGCCTCAATTAGTCCAGGTCTGCTATCTGGAAGTGCTTAAGGAAGTGTGATCCGTACCATCCACCCAGCCGCAGCTAGGGGGGTAACACGGTCATGTTTCTGTTTCTCTACCTATAAACTGGATCATGCGGGACGTCGACGCTCGTCATAAAACGTTTTCCCGAAACCAAAGTGGAACAGCGTGCGCCAAGGGATGCATGGTTAGGGGCTACCTAGTCGCTACTATGCGGACTTGGGGTGCACGGGCGCGGTCCTATTTTAACAAATGCCTTACTGCGCTAAGTGGCTCTGGAGCAGCGGAACGAGTGACCCCAATACTCGTGGGAATAACAAGAACACTAATAATAATAGTGAAAAAATATAATGAAACTGGCGTAAGCGGCCACGATGGCTTCAAAGAGCTGCTTACCCCTCAAGAGACACTGGCGCAAGCCAATCTGATCCACAGACAGCACCTGCTGACAAAAAAGAAGGGCCCATTGAGGCACACAAAAAGCTCAGAGGAACTGGCAAGAAGAGCTACCAACACCTCCAAAAGGCTGAACGTAGGAGAAGCGTATGTCTGATGCTGGCCCCAAAAAGCGGCCGATGCACGAAGAACCATCGTCATCGAGGGCTGCACTTTCTGCGAAACTTAAGAGACAGACCTCTGTCTCATTTAAGGATGTTTACTGTAGGGGTGAAGATGGAAGTGCTTGCGAGGGGAAAATACTGGCTGATAAAAACCGATAAAAGCAACATTCTTGGCTTCTGTATACGAGGCAGGATATCTTGTACTGCACTGTGAGCAGAACTTGAGTGAAGAGTGGGTTAGGGCGACCATGGTCCCCTTGATACCCTGGGGAGGTGTTGCACTGTGGGCTACAGAGGAATCCAAAATTTCTCATTCCAGCGTCGCAGTGGGCTACTTTCCAAACTCCATTGGCATGGAAACCAATAAGTTACTGAATTTTGTACAGAGGCAGAACAGCGGTCCCAACGTCGGATCTTGGCGCAATTTAAAGAGAGCCGAGAGGGGCTATAACTTGCTACTGGTCTTGGCGGTGTTTTTTTGTTCTTATAGCGGCTTAATAAACCATGTCTAAGTCAATGAATCAACTGCGGGTACATTCTTTATTCTTATCTACCGGCAGGCCCCGTAAAAGACCAAATCCGACTGGTTTGGGCGTAAGAAGGTGGATGTTAGATGAGCTGATGTGAGTGGGTATATAAAGAGGTGGTTAGTGTCGTCGGGCATCTTATTCAAATTAGACTGACGAGTGTATTAATATTATTATTGTTTGGGGTAAAGTACTGCGACCCCAAGATCTATTGGGCCCCTTTAATGGATTTCTAGTGCGTCTATTAACCCAGTATCCGAGAGAATCTTTAGTATGGAGCCTAAATCTACGGGGTTCACTTTGCGATCGGTTATTAAGTGTTCCCGCAGGTGTCCTTTGCGTTTGTGAATCAGTGCAGGATACCCTCCTAACTTTTGCTGCGCAGTCTCGCTCCTGCGAGTAAATACCCAATTTCGTCAGGTGATAGGTTAGCCTGTAATGTCCTTTCAGGGTGTGTGTAATAATTCTTAAGCTATGCTTGCATAAGTTCATGCATTCCTTAAAGCGTTTGAGGTTATATGTTCCTAAAAGTACTTTGAATTGCTCTAGACCTGGGTCAGAGCAAAAAACGCTACAGAGGGGCTCTGGACCGATACAAGGGGTTGATGTTTCTTTCTTCGTCTTCGATGTTCTGAAAAGCCCATATAGCTGTCTAATTATTTCTAAGCTATACTGGGCGGTTTCAGTGGAGCGGCCGGCCATATATGTATGCGTGCTGACACGAGTTCAGTGCATTAGCGCCCACAAGGGGTGGGTTCTAGGGTTCAAACCCCCCCTAAAGCTAATAACCTCAAATACAAACTGTATCTTAAAGCTAAGAATCCAGCTCTCAAGGAAATCATAAGAAATATTTATTATAATTTCTGTTGCTTGGAAAAAGCGCTTTGCTTTTGCTGTAAATTTTCATGAGAAAATAAATATACGACCATTTTTTTCTTGAGATCTGCAAACTGGTTTAAGAATTTTTGGTAGAAGAAAATTCATTTCTTGTCCGTCGTTTTATATGAATTTTTCGTTTTTCTTGAGAGTTCAGTTAATTTTTTCGGTATTCGAAATATTAAAAAAATGTGGCAATCGTGAAAAATCACCATCACTATCGAAAATCAGAAACCAGAAATCGAAAAAATGAACATAAAAATGTAAAAATTTCATGGAATCAATAAATTTATGTTTACTGACTCTTTTTTAAAATTTGTTATTATGTACTTTTAAAAGTTGAGCGCATCTTGAGTTAATGGAACTTTTTATTAAACAAGTAGTTTTTAAGGAAAGGACACAACCGACTTCAATTCTCACATACAAATTTAGGAGTACCGTTAATTTCTTCATGATCCAATCATCGGATCTAAACCAAATTACGGGACGACCCTTGAGGTACCATCTTTCCAATAAAAAAAGAATTATTGAAATCGGTTCACGGGGTCCAAAGTTATGTATTCCGACGGATTGATAACCTCCCCTTTTTTTGAAGTCGGTTAAAAATGTTTGAGTTCTGTTAATCTTATGTAAATAAAGTGCAGTTTATGAATTTTAAAACGTTTATTTATTTATCACATACTGTACATAAAACTTGCATAAATGTATTTTAAAGAGCGTATTATCTGAAGCGAATTTTCAGTATATTCCGGTGATATATCTTCAGAAATATAAACCCCCACCCCCCCTAAAATATATTCCTGGGTGCGCCAGGATTGGCTAGCCCAATTCCAAAAGTGCTATAGTTATTGAGAGGAGTGTATTTTTATAGTCGGTGTGGTTCAGCGGATGGTGTATTCTCATTCCCAAGACAGTCGGTTCTACATGTTCGAGCATTTCTTGACAAAGGCTAATTTTCACTATCTAAAATTTTCACGCTAAAAATTGTCGACATATGTACTTTGACATAATTTTATTTCCTTTACTCATAATTCCTCCTCATGAAGAACCACCAAGTTTCCGCGACCGAAACGATCATTGTAATAAACCTCTATTCGAATACAGGTCTTCTTTAATCGACGTATTGCCACGAAACCTCTCAAGGTCCTTTGGCTGAATGCCATTTAGGTCCTGTCTTTCTATATAGGTATGGTGATCCTTAAAAGCGAAGTCTGGTCCTAGAAAGGGCTTCACGGTAGCACATAATGTGCTCTGCTCTTTCGTGTTCTTTGCTGCACAACCTACAAACATTATTTGCATTGTCTACGCGAATATGATTTTTGGTGGTTTTAAGGTTGAAGCACTTGACTTTTTTTGATTTAAAAGCAACTGTTATTTTATATACATAAGTGTACTACTTAACATTTCATTAGATAATTTGTTATGCTTTTAAATTGCTTACCAGGTACAATTGAAAAGATTCTTTCTTTCTCAGCGCTTGGAGTGGTTAACGTCAGAAAAATTTCAAAATTGTCCTTATAAATTTTAATACTTATACATAATTTTACTCCACATCACATTTTCAGAACGATTATTTCCGTAAGAGTGACGAATATTCTTGAATTTTTGTGTTAAATGAAAATCCATTTTTTATTTGAAATGCCCCTTTTTCCCTTTTAATAATTTTTCTTGCAAAATATCCCCCAAATAAGGAAATTACCCACAATCTGGCATCACTGCACTGGTTATAATGTGATATTTCTCTCTGATGTGGAGATGTGGTGATCTCCGATATAGCAGCTATTACTTTTACCACTTTGACTTTGTTGCTTTTTCCATGTGCCATTCGAGAGATCCGAGTTCGAGTCCTCGGGCAGCGGAATAATTTTAATTTTTTTTTAAGTTTAAACATTTTTCTCTTTTACTTAAACTTACTTTAAATTTTTTAATTTTACTGTTTAAAAAAGTAAAATATATATATTTTTTTTAATTTTTAGAAATTAAATTTATTCTTTCTTTATTTAATTTTCTTTCTGTTCTTAGAAGTTGCTTTAAAAGGAAGGATATTTTTTAATTTAATAAAATTTTTAGGAACTTGGTTTATTATTTTGTTTTAAATTTTTTTTTTTTGGTTTTTCTTTTATTTTTAGATTTTATTGTTAAAAAAATAAATAAATTTTTTCGTTTTATATTATTTTGAATTTAAATTTTTAGATTTTCTTGTTTAAAAGAAACAAAAATTCTTTATTCAGGTAATCTAATTTTTGGGATCTCATTTTATTTTTAAGTTGCTTTTTTTTGTCTTTTTTAATTTAGTGATCTTTTAATTTGTAGATATTGTTTTAAAAATCAAATTATTATTTTTTTTTAATTTAGAAAATTGTTGGTGCTATTTTCTCCTAGTTTGGTTTCAGTTTTTATTTTTCTAATTTAAATTCAGCATTTTATTGTTTAATTTTATTTTAGATTTTAAAATATTTGAATTAAAATTTGTTTTTTTTTCAGTTGTTTTCTTTTTTTAGTTTAATTTCTTTTATTGATTAGTTGTTATTGTTTTACAAAGAAAAATATATCAACTTTTTTAAAATTAAATTTATACTTTTATTATTTAAATTAAATTAAATTTATTTCCTAGAAAACATTTTGCTTAAAGCGAACATTGTAACGTTTGTTTCTCGAAAGACTGTGGTGAGTTGAAAAACAGTTGCCAGAATTGCCCTGTAAAAGCGCAAACAGTCAACGACGTAACGTAAGCATACGTTGGCGTACGTAGCAACATATAAAATTTACTGTGGAGAGAGAGAGAGACAGAGAGAGAAGCAATGGCAACGTCAGCGTCATGCGGTGGTGAGTATTCGTTAACGCGCGAATCCCATAAGGTAGATCGTGTCTGCGTCAACCTACGTCTACGCTTCGTCGTTGACTGTTGGAACCTTAAAAGCGCAAACATAAATTTTATATGCTGCTACGTACGTCAACCTACATTTACGCTACGTCGTTGACTAACTGAGCTTTAAGTTTCTCTTATACTAGCTCCGGCATTTTCTAAATAATTTATTCACCACGCTTCTCATAAAAGATTCAAAGGTGTTCTCTTAAACGTTCACGCCTTGCCCACGATTCTCTATTCCAAGGTACATTAATATGTATGTATGTATCAGTATAGGAATCTAGAAGAACCACTTTAAATTACTAGATAAATATATGTACATATACATATGTATGTATTTAGCTGTAAGCCATAAGTCATCAAAGATCACAAAGTTCTTTCAGTATTGCACTTTCGATTAAAAGCGTAAGTACTGTGTTAAACTTTTCTGCGACCCTCCTCACCAACTCAAGTGAAATCATAATGGAACGCTGGCAAGGTCGTGTCGCTGTAGTTACTGGTGCTAGTTCAGGCATTGGCGCTGCCACAGTCAAAGATTTACTTAAAGCTAATCTTGTTGTGGTGGGACTTGCCCGCCGACTGCAGCTGATGGAAGAATATAAAGCTGAATTGCCAGCTGAACAACAAAAACGTTTCCATCCTTTCGTTTGCGATGTTTCATCACAAGAATCGGTGGATAAGGCGTTCGATTGGATCATCAAAGAATTGGGTGGCGTTGATATATTGGTGAATAATGCCGGCATGTTTAAAGTGGGTCAAGCCGTTAACTTGGATCCTGCAGTAATGCAACAAGTTGTACAAACTAATATAATGGGTGTGGTATATTGTACGCAACGCGCTTTCAAATCAATGAAAGAACGCAATTTTGATGGACATGTGGTGATCGTCAATAGCGTTTTGGGTCACTCGGTGCCGAATTTTTCGGGTGATGCTGCGCCAATCATGAATGTGTATGCGCCGACTAAGTATGCACTAACTGCTATTACTGAGATATATCGGCAAGAGTTTAGAGGATTGGAAACAAAAATCAAAATAACTGTGAGTATTAAAACGGCAACAAACATGACCAACTGTTCAATTTTTAGTGATGACTTGCAAATTGGTATTTGTATATTATTCAATACATCATATATCATATATATGTACGCTTTGCAAAGTTGATAAGATAATTCTGGTCAAGCATATATACTTATGTACATTCACACATACGTAGGTACATTAGACTCTACCACCTCAACACAAGTACATCGATATCAATCGTGCATCGATATATCGTACTTTAAGATCCGACTGTAAATGCCGATACGTTCGGCCAAAAAGAAATAACATGTTTCTCAACATTGCCTTTCAAAAATTCTTAAGATTCGAAGGTGCACGGCGCACAGTGGTCGGGGAAACCATGATTTACGCGAGAAAGGCATACATTACAACTGTAAGAAATGTCTAACAAACTCAAAACAGATTAGTGCTTTCAATAATAACTGCTGAGAAAGCCGGTGAATCCGTTTAATTCAACGGATTCTATCGTGACACGTTCTAACAGTTATGAGTTGATAAATTTCTTAAAAATTTTTTTATGGAAACTTTCAATTATAACTGTAATTTATGGTTTGGACTTACTTCTTAAACACGGAAAATAATGATCACATATGAAATATTACATCATAAATCTTGGTAGCTAAATTATCAACACCTTAATAACACGGCTTATTTTTCAAGAAATATTTTCTTCAAAAAGATATAAATAATTTGTAGGGCCGAGTAGAATCTTCATTCCTTTACTAAAAACTAATGCAAAGGTCACATTAAGCATCTACGAAAAGAAAAGCCGCGCATACTCGCGCCAAAAGGAGTGGCGGCCATATTTATTTCACTAGACCGACTTTAGCAGTTTTTCCAAATAACATAAAGTGTACTAAAAATTAATGTAATTTATTCTACATTTGGCATCATATCATTTATAAGTAAATTTTCAAAAATCCAAAAACGAGTCCAATATGGCTTCTAAGAATTAAAAAAATTACTTAATTTTCATGAAATTTGGTATTTAAGAGTTCTTGAGTACGCTTATTACAAATTACAAACTAGTTTTAGAAAATTCAAAATGCAAAGTCCAATATAGCATCCAAGATAGCGTCCGAAATTTGTAAGAATTCAAACCTGAAGAACTTTATTCAAAAATGAGAAAACTGAAGTTTTGGAAATGAAGAGTTTCATATAAAGTAAAAAAAATCTTAAAAAAACCCTGTTAGGGCCTAGATCAAATTGTTTGGGCTGAACAAATAGCAGACGGCCCCAACTATCCCTAAGTAATTACTGTTATTATTTCGAAATTTGATTATAAATTCATTTTAGGTATGTTTCCTCGTATATATGTATATAATATATAAAATTTTGCTAAACAAACATTTTGTGTTATTCAAATCAAAATGACAGTTGATTTGACAGTTGTCAAACGAAAAAGTTTAAATGTGATACATAACTCGAGACCAGTGAGTCTTAAAACATAATAAGTACGTTTAATTCGTGGGCAATTTTTCTTAGTCCTAAAAAATTTGACAGCCTCTTCGACAGTCATAAATTCTTAACGTTTTAATTGTGACACACAATTCGCGATTAGCATGTCTAAAACACTATTCAGTGGTGTATTGCATTTTGAAAAATACTGTTTTATTTTTAGAAAAAATCACAGTTCATTTGACAGCTGTCAACTGTCAGGGTTTCTATTTGATCAGTATGTCAAAAAACGTAATCAGTGGTATTTTCAAAAAGATTTTCTTAATTTTAGAGAAATTGGCAGTTGATTTGACAGCTGCCAACCGTCAAACTTAAAATTTTATGGCTTATTCGGATTTAGCATTACAACAATACTACGATCCTGTGGTTTTATTATAGTTGTAACAGCCCTTCTATTTTTTCGCGTAAAACATGGCTTCTCCGACCACTGTGCGGCGAACTTGTTTTTTGCTGGTAATGTACATATGTATTCGCATACAGTTTTTATATGTAGGCATATATTTGTGCATGAAAGCATCGTCATATTTTAATTGATTATTTATAATTTCAGAGCGTTAGCCCCGGTTTAACAGATACAGAAATCGTTCCGGATCAATTCAAAAACGCTGGACTTCCAATTCTGAGATCAGAAGATGTTTCCAGCTGTATATTGTTCACTCTTTCAACACCGCCACACGTGCAAGTACACGAGATTACTGTGTTGCCAACACTGGGCCAGTAATTAAATATTTTAGCATATGCTATACATACATACATATGCATATATGTATATTAATTATCAACATACATGTATGCACATACATACACTTAAGTATATTTGTATGTATGTATGTGTATTCATATGTATGTATATGTTTTGTTTTTACTCTTATATTATAGTTAATAACTATGCAATGAAATAAAAATACATGGGAATGCTAATGGCATTGTCATTGGAAATCCATTATAAAAAACGTTTTGTGTTACTTAATGTCGCATATTTTTTTTTTTTCAAAACAATAGCAAATGACTCGGAGCTTCCTGTTTGTTGGGTAACGTAAAAAAACTATTTAACGAATTAATTACGAAAAAACGGCCAGACACAGGCATCTTTTTTATACCCTACTTTCAGAGTATATGTTTGTACATCTGTGGTCGTAAGCAATAACCGCCTAAGTCGACTTAAGAAAGAATTGAGTTATATATGCTATCGTTTTCTGCAACTACTATTCCATGTGCATATGAAACTCCCATATCGTTAGCTAGACTATTTTAAAAGTTATAGATGAAAATATTTTGGTTTCCCCATATGGTTAATATTACAATCCAAATTTTTAAAACGTTTTTTTCGAATTCAGGTTTTTCGACGTAGGCGATTATTGCTTATGACTGCAGATATGTAGGCCTTGCTCATGCGTGCAAACACGTGCCGGTCGGGGTTATAAGCAATTGTAAAAAAAAATACAAAAACAACAAGTTAAGGCCACCAGTATGCAGTTCTCGAAAAAACGGTCAAGAAAAAATTGCAATTATTTTGTGTATGTGTCCAAGGAATTTCGACATCTAATACGTCACAGCCTGTTGCCTCGCTCTTTCCTCAAGAAATAATAGAACG